>NW_024512877.1:473656-515555 GCF_017590135.1 Pyrgilauda ruficollis | reverse complement strand
GTCACCTCAGGGAAGGGAAGGGCAGGATTGCCGTGTCACCTCAGGGAAGGGCAGGATTGCTGTGTCACCTCGGGGAAGGGCAGGATCGCTGTGTCACCTCAGGGAAGAGAAGGGCAGGATTGCCGTGTCACCTGGCAGGGCTGCACGCTGCCCTCAGCATCCCGGGGAGTCAGCTGCTTCCCTGCACATCCCCTTCTCCCTGGGGCGCTGCTGCTATAAATAACTGCTGGAAGCAGCTGAAAAAGCCATGAGTGGCTGAGCAGGGCCCAGCTCTGCCTTCTGAGGAGCCCTGTGCTGCCATGGCACTCAGGAAGGGTCGCTGTGCTGGGGGTGCAGCGTGCACAGTGGCTGTGCCGTGAGGAAAAAGGGGATCAGTTGTTGCTGGCACGTTGTGAGGGATGTCTTGGTTTGGAAAGACAGGTGTCAGTGGATGCTGTAGTTCTTATCAGCCTGTTATCAGCAGATGTCTCCCCCACCAGGGAGGAGTGGGTGTGGACGAGATAAGGAAAACTGCCCACTGAACAGAAGACAGCTGCCACACAGATGGCAAACAGAATACAATTTGTTAGCAATCCAGGACAAGGGACTTGTCACTCCGGGCACTCTGCTCTTGGGGTGGCACCGGAGGAGCAGCCAGGCAGCAGATCTCACCATGTCCGTGCCATCTCAGTGTCACTGCAGTCATTCATGATTCCATCCAGGCACAGACACCCTGGGAGCTCCCTGATGTCCGTGCGAGTGTGACGCGTTGCTCTGTGTCTGTCACAGGCCTGAAGGCTGGCGACGAGGTGCTGCAGATCAACCAGCGAGCTGCGGAGGAGCTGGACTCGGCGCTGCTGAAGGACGCGCTGCTGCAGCCCTCGCTGAGCCTCACCGTGCGCACCCACCCCGAGCCCGAGGAGCCCCAGAGGCTGGGCCAGCCCCCGCGGCGCCCAGAGAACCCCCCGGAGCCCGGGGACGGCGCCCTGCCCTTCCCTGGGGGCAGCCAAGGTACGGGGGCAGCGCACCAAGCACTGCTGAGTGCCCATTCCTTCCCTGCTGGGAGGGAGGGAAACCACAGCCCGAGCTGGGCACGGGGTCCCGGGGGCTCGCAGGGGTGCCCTTTACCCTGGCAAAGACCTTTAAAATGTCAGCACCAAGCTGGGCTTACTTGCAGTGTGTAAAGGTTATCGGGCTCCCAGCTCTTGGCCAGGCTGTGTCACTTTCTCCTTACAGAGGAGCAGGTGCCAGGGTCAGTGTCTTTGGCTCTGTGACTAAAGTCCTGGCACACAGCAGAGAGGTGTGAGCCTGTGCTTGATGGCCATTATTGCTATTGGGACTGGCAGCAGGCACAGACTTCTGTCTTCAGGGAGTTCCCTTTCCTTTCTCTACCTTCTCTCTCTCTGCCTGCACCCACTGTTTTTATAAATTATTTTCTCCCTGGCAGCTGCAGCCAGGCAGTGAGTGAGGGGGAAGTATGGCTGTGCCATCAGCCTGTGACACCTGTGTCATCACCACAGGCACCCCACGTCCTGGGGCTGGGCCCAGGACAGTCCCAGAACCAAGAGCTCCCATCTGGGCAGCTCAGGAGGTGCTTTTTCCTCTGGATTTGCCCACAGGATCTACGTATGGCAAGGGGAGGAAGAGTTAAAGCATTCTGTGTGCAGTTTGGGACACCACAACATAAAATAGGTCTCAAGCTGTTGGAGAGTGCCCCAAGGAGGCACACGAGGGTGGGAAGGGTCTGGAGGGGCCACACGAGGAGCAGCTGGGGGCTCCTGGAATGTTCAGCTGGAGGAGAGGAGACTGAGGGAATCTCACTGGGGTCTGCAGCTTCCTCCAGAGGGGCAGCTCCAGTCTCTGCCCCTGGGACAGTGGCAGGAAGGGCTGGAGCTGTGCCAGGGAGGTTTGTGTTGGATGTTGGAGGGTGCTGGCACTGCCCAGGCTCCCCAGGGCATGGGCACAGCCCCACAGAGCTCCAGGAGCGTTTGGACAGTGCTCCAGGGATTCCAGGTGGGATTGTTGGGGTGAATGTGCAGGGCTGGGCTGGATGATCCTTGTGGGGCCCTTCCAGCTCAGGAGGTTCTGTGGCTCTGTGAGTCACCTCTCTGGGGTCAGCCAGCAGCACAGGGGCTCTGTGTGTTTGGTGAGATGCACAAATAACTCGCAGGGATGTTTTAAACCACCAGAATCTAGGGGTTGACATTACAGCCTGACATATGCAGGTGACCCCAGAGCACAGTGCCTTGGGGAGGGACATTGCTGCTCACCACACTGCCCAGCTGGCAGGAGATCAATCCATAGCAACTGGGAATTGTTTGCCACAAGTTTGGCTCCTGAATTTCTGCGGGCTCCTCTATATCTGACAGCAGAAGAGGACACTGGTGGTACCTCTTGCTTCAGTTTTTTGGGATCATTTAAAATACAGGAAAAATCAGTGGGATTGCCAGGATGAAGTAGTTTCTAGGTAATCAAAGCTGTTCTGAGCTGAGACTGGCTTTGGGGAGTGTGATATTCACAGCAAGTGGAAAAGAGGGAGCAGGAAAAGCTTCCACACAAAATTATTGCAAATCCTTCTGAGGGGACTGCTAAAGGCAGCCTCGTGTAAGACGTGGACTAAACCTACACAGGCAATTAAAATTCAACATTTTCATGAAATTTTCCCCTTTTAATTTTCATGGAAGCCTTCCTAGTTAGGCTTTTGTGCTGGAAAATCCAGGTAGTCTTGTGCATTTTCACAGCTGGCCACAAGATGCCCCCATTTGCTGCTCAGCAGCAGCTTCTCACCAGCCTCTTGTGATTTGTCACTGAAGCCCTGAGTGCTGGGGCTTGTAGCTGAGCTTTTCCCTGAGGAGCAGAGGGTTGGGAGCTGGCATTTCTGTGTTCAGAGCTCTCCCAGCACTCACATCCCTTCTGAACACAGGGAACGGGCTGGGATCTGCCTCTGTCCCCCCCAAAAGGAGGGGAATATTTCTTCCAGCCAGCAGGAGGAGTGCAGGTGTCCCTGGCAGCTTCTGTAGCTGCCACATGAAATAATTTGGGATGGCTGAGCCCGAGGTGGGAGTGAAATCAAGGCTTTGCACCCAAGTGTGTGACTGGGAGGCAGCTGATCTTCCCCACCCATTTCCTGCTGTGTTTTACTGAAGCCTTTTTTTCCTGCTCCTGTGCTTTGTCAGGGATCCATTACCTACATGACATTTAAAAAGGGGTCTCTGCTCGCATTTGGGATATTGTGATGTTGCCTTGGATTTTTGTTCATCTTGGATTCTTGTTCTTGGCTCCACAGCTTCTTGCAGAGAGCAGTCAAGTATGAAATACCCACTGACCTGTTTATTCGTGTCCTTGTTGGTGCAGGCAGCCTGCCTGGCCAGGCAGATGAGCTCCATGATTTCTGCTGAGTGCTGTTTTGTTTCTAGGACACAGATTCAGGCTGTGGCCGAGGCACTGCAGCCCCCTGTGCAGGGTGGCAGTGCCAGCGGGCACCCAGCACCTGTGGGCACGTCCCTTCTCCAGGAATCCAGCACTGGTCTATGCTGGATTATCTGCTTCCTTCAGCTGTGAAGGCAGCAAAGGGTAGATTTTATTTCTTGTGTGAGGCAAATGATATTGTTTATTTTCAAAATATAAGTGTCACTTTTTTTTGAAGGTGCTTTGCTGCTCGATGGGAGGTGTAGAGGAGCAAAGCAGGGCTGTGTTTCTGGGAGCTGAAGTGTCTGCCAGAGCTCCTGCTACATCTGCCATCTCTCACAGCTCTTCCATCCCCTGGAGCTCCCTTGCCCGTGCTGAGCTGGGGGCTGGAGGTGCAAACAGCTCTGTGGCCGTGGTTCCCTCGCTGTGCTGGCTTGGCAGGTTATTCTGGAAGTGCCTTTGGCTTTTGTGGTTGATGTGAGAGCTGCCCTCCTGGGCACGATGGATGCTTTCCCCGTGGAGCTGCACTGCCTTTGCAGAGCCACAGGTTTTGTTCCTTTCATCTGTTACTGCTCTTCCTGGCTCTGGTGCTCTCCTGTAACACAGCCTGCATAAATTTGGCTGAGGAGGATTAGCTCTGGTTGTGTCTGGAGCCCCACAGCAGGTTTTCCTGATGGCCTGAAAGGATCATTGGGGTCTGTCTGCCCTCACCACGAGGCGTGTTCTGCTCCCCTGGCTGCAGGGAATGAGAGCTGAAAGCTGGGAGCACAGCCTTGGACCTGCCCAGGCCATCAGGAAGGTACTCTGCTCTTGGAAGGGGATTTGGGAATAGCACCCACATTTCTTTGTTTCACCCCCTTCTTTCAGTGTGGGGCAGTCTCTGGGGTTTAGGCTTTGCCTGCCCCTGGATTTTGGAGATCTTTAGCATGGGGGACAATGTGAAGCTCATAAATCACCATGCAGAGTGGATAAAGGCTGGAAAGGGTGTTTCAGTCTCCTGGATAGGAACAGCTGGGTGTTTTAGGGAGTTTGTTGTTTTGGGGCTCAGAGAGCAGCCAGAGGCTGGAGTTACTGACACACAGGCTAAATCCATGCTGTAAAAATGAAACCAACTCCTGCTGCACTGTAAGAACAGCCACTGGTTTTCATTCCATCCTCGTTCCACTTGTTTCATTCCATTCACAGGCCCCCTTGGGCTGAGTAATTTGGATTTCGGAACCAGCTGAGGCCACCAGTGACCCTCATTTCTTCAGGGTTATTTTCACAGGGCTGATTTCAGACTTCTTGTAGCACATTTCTTGTTCTTGATGTAACAATTCCGGGGCACTTCCTGCAGCAGCCACCGGAGGGCTTTGGGATAAAATTTCATTTTTCATCCCCAATTCCCCAAATTGCTGCAGTGCTGCCTCGCCCTCTGGCGGCCTCTGGTCCTGCACAGGAGGCAAGGCTGGTGTTCCCGATTTCCCCATGGAAATAAATCCCATCCCCAGCATCCCAGGGCGCTCCTTTCATAGCTCAGTGTTTCAGGGCTAACCAGAATTCTTCTGCAAGGAAGAAAAAAGGACACACTCCTATTTTATTGCAGATTTATAGGTGAAATGCCATCTTAAATAAAAATTTAATCCATGACACCATTCCCTAACAACTCCTGTCAAAAATGGTGCATTTAATGACAGAGTCTCTTCAGTGAGGCACTCTCTTGTCATTACAGGGCCATTCCTCCCTGGCAGCATTTGGATTAAGGAAGCTGCTGTTACACTGCCCAAATAGATGATATTGGGGTATTTTTGAAGCTTAGGCACTGAGGTGCAGGATTCCTGGTGTGCATTTTGTGTTAGCAGGGTGCACACTTGGAGCTTTGTGCTGCAGCTGGCAGAGCTTGGCTCGGGATATTTATTCCCATGGCACTGAAATAAATATATAGATAATAAGAAATAAATATATAGCCTGGCAGCGAGAAGGAGGCTTTAAGAGAGGTAACACACATTGTGGAATTCTCATTAAAACCTTGAGTTACGCCAGCCCTGTAAAATGTGGAAAATTCCAGCCAAGTGCTGGGCTGGTGCTGAAGCTTTCCATGATTTTCCAGACCTTTAAGCCCCAGCACCTTTGCTCCAGTGATGGAAAACTTCCTTCCATTGTGCTGGTTGTAGCCATAGGTAGAGTTGTTTAATGGGCATTGGTCACACTGTCACAGGTGTGGCACTGCTGAGGGGCTCCTGTGACCTCCCCCTGTGCTGGGGCCACGCACAGGGCTTGACCCCCTTTTCCTGCTGCTTTTTTGGATTTCCCCTTCCAATTCCTGAATGTCCCATGAAGGCAGCAAATGGCAGTGGCCAGCAGGACGGAAAGCAGCCCGCTCACTCTCCTGGCAGAGCTAAATAAGGATCCCCAGGCAAAAAGCAGGTGATGGAACGATCCTGACAGAAGTGGGGCGGGAGCTGGGAGCTTTTCACGGGCAGGAACGTGCAGCTTTATTGCTCTGGCTGCATTTAACGAGCAGCAGATAAACCTGCTCAGGTCCCTGCTGGCCAAAGGCATCAGCAGCAGCCTGAGCACACGTGCTGTGTGTCTGCTCCTGTGAGAGATCCCTGTCTGCTGGCTGGAAGTGCAGGAAATGGGTTAAATGGGGCTTTGGCAGGCAGGAAAAGGAAAAGGGGTGGCTTAAAAGTAAACTGAACAAATATTATTACCTTGGTTTGGGCTGAGAAACAGCTGCAAGGTGCATTTCACACTGCTGGAGAAGGGAAATGAATTGCAGTGAAAAAACACAGTCTGCCCCACACAGATTAAGGCACACTTATTTTCTCTGGTTTTTTTTAAATGGACACCTTGAACATTCTTTTTCACAAGTTAATAGGGAGAGCAGAAATCTGATAGTGAGATTTGATAAAATCTGGGCAAGGCTCAGAAAACCAAACTTCTTAGAGAAAAAACACTTCTTCAAATAGATTCTGTGATGCCAAACAACCCCTCCAGGCACATCTTTTTCCAAGGTAGGCCCTCCCTTTTCGGAAGAGGGCCTGAGCTCTGAGCTACCTTTTATGTCCTTTCCATTTCATCAATGCCCAACTTGGCTCCATCCCAGCGTGCAGAATTTGTTCTGAAGTTACTTCCAAATTTCTGAACTCTGGCTTTTCCAGATTACCTCTGGACATAACAAAGTGGGAAATCTTGCACAGTCATGCAATTCATTTTTAATAATGGGGTCTAAAAGCTTGCCTGAACAGCAGCTGAACGTTGGGTCCTGACTCCTAAAAAGGTCTAAAACTGGGTTTGTTTCCTCAGCAAGTGACTGTGTCAGGCCAGAAATGCAGGCAGTGCAATCACCACGTCCCACGTGGGCAGGGCAGGCTGGCCAGCACCAAGAGCTGCATTCTCCCAGTTTCCACGTGAAACCACTGGGCTGGAAAGGTCCTTGGCACTGCTCACCAGCCAGGCAGTGCAAGCTGGATGTCAGGACTTGAATGTGACATTTTAGCCTTATCTCTGAATCTGTAGCTGCCAGGGAAATGATGTGTGGTCGTAACCTGTTTGTTTTTACACCTGTCTGCAAACCCTCCTCGCAGGTCCTTGGCTGCCTCTGGGCGTTGGTGTTCCAAGGGAGCTCCAGGGCTGCAGCACTGTTCCTGGGGATTTCGGGGAGCTCTGGCCGTGTTTTCACACCTGTGTTACTCTGGCAGGGCACTCCCTCTGCAGTGACCCCGACAGCTCAGCTGAGGCAGCCCCGGAGGAGGCGGAAGCGCAGGACCTGGAGTCGTCCGACGAGGCCGAGAAGATGAGCAAGGTGAGGAGGAGGTTCAATTTCCACCTTTCCTGGGAAAACTGTGAAGGATGATCCCAGATGGATCTGGGAAGGTGTCTATGGATGATCCCAGATGGGATCAGTGAAGGTGTCTGTGGATGATCCCAGATTGGATCTGTGAAGGTGTCTGTGGATGATCCCAGGTGGGATCTGTGAAGGTGTCCATGGATGATCCCAGATGGGATCGGTGAAGGTGTCTGTGGATGATCCAGGATGGGATCTGTGAAGGTGTCTGTGGGTGATCCCAGATGGGATCTGTGAAGGTGTCCATGGATGATCCCAGATGGGATCGGTGAAGGTGTCTGTGGATGATCCTGGATGGGATCTGTGAAGGTGTCTGTGGGTGATCCCAGATGGGATCGGTGAAGGTGTCCATGGATGATCCCAGGTGGGATCTGTGAAGGTGTCTGTGGATGATCCCAGATTGGATCTGTGAAGGTGTCCATGGGTGATCCCAGGTGGGATCTGTGAAGGTGTCCATGGATCATCCCGGATGGAACAAGCCACAGCTGTGTTCATGGCACATTGCCTGCTGCCTCTTCAGCCAGATCCATGCCCTTTTCCCAGGGTGGGTTCACATCTCCAGTACCTGGGATACTGTTCCCCACAGTTTGTAGAAGGGCTCCATCCATTATCACCTCCATCCCCAGAGCAGCTCCTCTAAACCACGTGGATTGTTAGGATTTCTTGTTCTTTCTTGAATTCTAGGCTTAGTACAAATGTGAATTAAGCTGTATTTCCTTACAGCAGTAGCATCCTCACACGCAGGTTTCTAACTGCAAACTAATCACAGCCAATCCACCTCAAACTGAAGCAAAACTCTCCAGCTACAGCTAAGAGCTTGTGCAAATGGCTTGCTAATTGCCATCGATTTTCCACAGCGGTTGGTGGTGACAGCAGGTGATGATTGGTGGCTCTGAGGCACAATCCAGGAGATTATCTTGATTGCCTTGAGGTATTGGTGATATAGGTGATGCTGAGAGCTTACAGCTGTTTTTCCCCACAGTTAATAAGAGTTAGATCTCGGTTTGTTGGGGTTTCCCCTCGGTGCCTGTTTTCTCTCCTGTTTTAACCAAGCTGCGTTGCAGTGAGCTCTGGGCTGGTCCCTTGCTGCTGCACTGCAGAGAAAGGAAGGAAAAGACCTTGGCCTCTTGTTTCCTGATCCCTTGTGGCACTCCAGCCTGGACTTGTGTCCTTGACAGCCACACCGCGGAAGGGAAACATGAAATGCTCAGGGAAGGGGATTACAGCTTGTTTCTAGCTTTTATTGAGGAACTTCTTCTTGTAAGTACAAACAATTCCTTCTTCAGTCAGTGGCCATGTTTGTTGATACTTTGGGATTTTTAACTGTGAGTTTCTTCTCCTGTAAGTGGAAGTCTTTGTTGAAACTTTGGGATTTTTATCTGTAAATTGCTTCTCCTGTAAGTGGAGATGTTTGTTGATACTTGGTGATTTTCAACTGTGAATTTCTTTTCCATTAAGTGGAAATGTTTGTTGATATTTGGGGATTTTTAACTGTAAATTTCTTCTTCAGTCAGTGGTCGTGCTTGTTGATAGTTTGTGATTGTTACCTGTAAATTTCTTCTTTAGTAAGTGGAGGTGTTTGTTGATACTTTATGATTTTTAACTTTATGATACTTTATTATTTCTTCTCCAGTAAGTGGAAGTGTTTGTTGATAGTTTGGGATTTTTAACTGTAAATTTCTTCTTAAGTGGAGATGTTTGTTGATACTTTGTAATTGTTACCTGTAAATTTCTTCTTTAGTAAGTGGAGATGTTTGTTGATAGTTTGTGATTTTTAACTGTGAATTTCTTCTCCAGTAATTGGAGGTGTTTGTTGATACTTTGTTACCTGTAAATTTCTTCTTTAGTAAGTGGAGATGTTTGCTGATAGTTAGGGATTTTTAACTGTTAATTTCTTCTCCAGTAATTGGAGATGTTTGTTGATACTTTGTAATTGTTACCTGTAAATTTCTTCTTTAGTAAGTGGAGATGTTTGCTGATAGTTAGGGATTTTTAACTGTTAATTTCTTCTCCAGTAATTGGAGGTGTTTGTTGATACTTTGTGATTTTTACCTGTTAATTTCTTCTTTAGTAAGTGGAAGTGTTTGTTGATACTTTGTGATTTTTACCTGTGAATTTCTTCTCCAGTAATTGGAGGTGTTTGTTGGTACTTTGTGATTTTTAACTGTAAATTTCTCCAGCCAGTGGAGGTGTTTGTTGGTGTTTGGGGTGTCTGACTGTAAACACGTGGGATTTTCACGTGCTCTGAGCAGAGTGTGTTCTGGCAGAGGAGGCTGTGGCTCTGGGGAGCCAGGGCTCTCCCTGGCTTTTCCAGGCCTTTCTGCCCTGAGCTGTGCCACAGGCTGGGGTTTGCCCCTTGCTCCTGGGTGCTCAGAGCTGGAATTGCCTGCACAAGGCGTGAGGATTACCCGATTAGCTCTGCAGCTCAGCAGATTTAGTCAAACTGAGAAATGGGTGTTAGCAGCTTTAATGCTTAATATTCCATCCTGGAGGAGTCACTCCCAACTCTAGGGAGCCCTGGTTTCCAATGGGAGGAGCTCCTGTCTCTCTGGCTGTGAAATGTTAACTTTATCCCTTTTGGGATGCAGAAATATGTCTCTGTATTTGTGGGGGGTGAAGGGGAGTGAGGCTTTTTGTTTGTTTGTTTGTTTGTTTGTTTTCCCTCTGTTTCAAACTGCTTACTGCTTGAATGTTCTACCACAAATGAAGGACACAAGTACCTGTGGAATACATCTAATATACTCAGTCTGGCAATCTCAGGGATGCTGCTGTCCCTGCTCTGTACTCAGTGCCTTCCTTGCTGACTGTAGAAACTCCCAAATTATCCTGCAATGCCTGTAGAAAATTCCAGTGTATGCTAGTGGGGAAGAAAAGAAGCTCAGCTGAGGGTTTTCCTAATCCCTTGGCTTTTCTGTGTGCTTGGGAATGCTGATGTGCATGGGAAGGAAGGGTTCTTGCAGTGTGTGTTTTCCCTTGGGAAGCCAAGGAGGAAAAGAAAGATGTTTTCCTGCCCATGCACTCCCACACCTTTCCATGCTGCTGGGATTATGGCACAGAAGATTAAGGTGGTGTCCTCAGGGCTGTTCCACAGGGGTTAGTTATTTCTGTACATGGCAAGGGGAAGGCTCTGCCCTCGTGCCACCTTCCCCTTTATCCCATCCTGCTCCCAGCTGTGCATGGTGGAGCTCAGGGGAGACTTCCCTTATTTTTCTGTCCTTTTTGGGTTCAGCAGGGCAGGAGCACTCCCATCCATTCACTGCTGGTCACAGGGGAATGTTCCCATTTCACCAGCCCCAGAGCTCCCCAGGTAAACACAGAGCTCCCCTCCTTCCAGCACAGAGGCCGCGTTAGGAGCTGGGGATCCCAGAGCAGCCTCTGGGTGTCCTCTGGGCTCCATCCCTGCCCAGGGAGCCCTGCAGACAGGGACAGCTTCCCCAGGAAGCTCCCTGGCTCTCCAGGCAGCAAAGAGATCCTAGGGCACATTAATGATTGATGGGAAGAGGAGAGGAGCGAGGTGCTCGCAGCCTCCTTCCCCTGCTCTCGTAGCACAGGCTTTGTGTGAAGGTAAGTGGGGGGAATCCCACCAAAAGCTGGCCTTGGGCCCTTCTGCCTTTGCCAGGCAGGTGGCAGGGGGCTGTGTGGCACAGGAGGCACTGGAATGTGTCCTTCCTCCTCCTCCTCCTGGTGTCTGTAGCTTCCTCTGTCCCTTCCCCCAGCCCAGCATGTGTGCACGTGGGTGTGTGTGTTTCCTTAGGAGTGCTGCTTTTGCTTCTTAATCTGCAAAAGCCTCCGAGCTGTGGTGGTGCTGAAGGATTTGGAGGTGCAGCAGGAGCCCTCCCTTTTTCTGAGAAACTTGTCTTCTGTATATCCTAAAGGCCTGATAATGCAGAGCTTTCTTTTCCGTCGCTGTTGTCAAAGCAATGATTCCATTATATAGAATAAGGAAAGATGAGTGTCTGTTCTGGTAAAATAGTGGAAACGCTTCTCCAAGGCAGGCTGAGGTGTCAGTGGTGTGGGATAGCTGCTGCTCTCTGGACTCACTCCCTATCTAATTTCACCTCTTATCTCTTGGGTGACATCTCAGTGAAGGGTGGTGAGCAAGGCGCTTTCCAGGTGCAGCCCTTGTCCTTAAGCCAGGCAGCTGGCCCTGGCCTGAGGTTTTCTACAACTTGTTTTTGCTCTGGGGTGGACTTCTGCCTTTCCTTTCTGTCCCCATTCCATGTAGGAGCCCAGGAGAGGAGAGAGCTGGGAGGGAGAAGAGTGGGGGAAAGGACAGCCTGCTCTCTGCCACCTTTTCTGGCTTATTTCATCTAGCACCGAATTTCAGGCTGTTTGTAAAACGGGGGGGCATGCCCCTCTGCCAGCCTCTATTCAACAGAACAGCAGAAACATTTCACACCAGAGTAATTTCTTCAGTGGTTACGTGCCCTGGTGGTGACCTGATTGTTTTGGTCTTTTCAATATTGAGGATCCAAGGGGGCACCCAGAAAACTGAGTATATGAATTGCAGGTTGTAGATGATGTTGCAGGTTGCCAAAGGCTAAAACAGGTGCTGTACCGAATCTCAAAATCAGTCTTTGTGTATTTTCTTTTCCTATTGTGGTCCTTTGAATGTACCTGGGGACGTGTTGTGAGAAGTGTCAGCATTAAAATTGCTGCAGGACACTGTTTTCTCCCTGTTCCTAATTGCAGACCTGTGCCTGTAAAGGCCAATTACCTGGCAGCAGTGCTGCTTGGGGAGCGTGGTCGGTGGGCTCTGTGTGTGCACGCCCGTGCCTCTTGGAGGGATTTTTTTTCCAAGAAAAGTAGGTCGGCTGCTCTCTGCAGCATTACTCGAGACCAGCATAAGTCTCCAAACCTTCAGTGTGCTGCAGTAGACGTGACAGGATTAAAAGGGGGATTTGCGGGGTCGCTTTCCCAGCGGCAGAACCGGCTCTTCCAAGTTCCTTTCATTCCGTGCTGTGTCCCTTGCGCTGCTTGGTATTCCCGAGCCGTGCGGCTGGCAGGCAGCGGGCCGTGCCGAGCCGCCGGCAGCGCACCGCTATTCCCGATATTCCCGCTATTCCCCGGCTGCCCTCGCTGCATCCCAGCCCCTCTGCCGGAGCTGCCTCCCCAGCAGCGCCCGGCTCTGGCCTGGCCCGGCTCGGACCCCGCGGACGCGGTGAGCGGATGGCGCGGGAGGGAACCGGGGCTGCCGGGGCCGCCTGGGCGCTGCCCTGCCCGCTCACACCGGGAGGGACAGCCCGGGGTGCCTGGGAGGGGCAGGAGCAGCCCGGGGTGCCTGGGAGGAGCCGGAGCATCTCGGGGTGCCTGGGAGGGGCGGAGAGCAGCCCGGGGTGCCTGGGAGGAGCGGGAGCATCTCGGGGTGACTGGGAGGAGCGGGAGCATATCGGGGTGCCTGGGAGGGGCAGGAGAACAGCTCGGGGTGCCTGGGAGGAGCCGGGAGCAGCCCGGGGTGCCTGGGAGGGGCAGGAGCAGCCCGGGGTGCCTGGGAGGAGCCGGAGCAGCCCGGGAGGAGCGGGAGAGCCGCCGGGGATGTGCGGCCCCGGGGGCGCGCTGCCCGCCCGGTGACAGCCCCGCTGCCTCTCCGCGATGTCGGCGCTGCGGAGGGGGAGCCGAAGGGTGCGGAGCGAGAGCGCCGGCAGGGACGGGGACTCCCTGTTCCGAATGCTGTACCTGGTGAGCGGCTCCGAGGGGATGGGCTCGGCAGCGGTGCCCGGGGCATTGTCGTGCGGTTGGTCGCTCCCTGCAGAGGCTGCTGGCTGCCGTGCGCGGCGCTGGCAGCGCTGCTGGAAGGATGCGGTTCGGTGGGCTTTGTTCGGGCGGGCACTGCTGCTCCGGGGGTGCACCAGGGTGCACTGCTGATGCCCCGGAACCTGGGTGTCTCTGCAGGGCAAACACGGGAGGAAATGGCTTTCAGCGCTACCTCTGCGGGCAGCAGCCCCTGGTTGTGGCTGTCCTTGATCCTCCTCCGTGGGAAGGATGGGAGCTTGGCTCCTCTGCTGAGCCCCTTCCCGAGGAGGGGTTAATGTCTGTGAACTCCACTTTCCAGTTGTGGCAGCCTTCAGACTCATTTTCAGCTTTTTGAAGGGATTGCCTGCAGGATTGTGCCTAAAGTGTGATGCCGTAATTCCCCACGAGAAATCCTGGTTTAGTGCTGTCATTGTCACTGCTGGCAGAGCTGGTGCAGGGAGATAAAAGGATGTTTCTCTTCCAGACCTTCCCTGCTTATCCACTTTCTCTGGGAAAATGGGGACAGAGAGGTTTTTGTGAAATCTGCTTGAGAGTTTTCACCAAAATAGCTGTGCCCCGAAGCCCCCGTGTGCAGTGTGTGCCTGCTTTGTGTCTGGAAATGGATTTTTTAAAGGGAATACTGGGTAGACAGCATTGTGCTCAGGGATGAAGCACAGCAGTTGTTGCAGGTGGAGTCATGCATTTCAGTTCTAGGAGAGAAACCACAATATTTTTATTGGTATGGGCTGATGAGGTAACCAAGTTTGCTGGTCAATATGATGGTGGTTTAACAAGGCTTGGTGGTGAGGCTCACTTGGTTGTTTACTGCAGCCTCCCACTGAGGGATGAGGGTCAGAAAGGACCCTCTGAGTTGCTAAATTAGAGGGGTTTAGGTGCAGCTGGATCTGCTCCAGTCCCAGGCTTGGTCAGTGGTTTATGTCTGAAGGATTATACACGCACAGCCAATGCCTTACATCCCTTGCTGAGATACAAAGTTCAGCACGTCCTGCTCACTTGCCAGGGCTCTGCGGTGGCCAGGAGCCCCCAGGCTTGAGGAGACCCCTTCCCACTCAGGTGTGCTCACACAGTTTGGTCAGTGGAGCAGCAGGAGCACAGGTTTGTGGATGTGACTGTGCTGGCGGTGTGGGGTGTGTGGGCAGGGCGGTGCTGGCCGTGGCTGCAGCCCTCCAGCGGTTTATTGAGCGTGCACAAGTGGAGATAAGGCTTTGGGAAGTCCTCCACACTTCCTTCCTGCCATATGGGTGTCTCTGCTCCTGCTGGGGCACAGCACACGCCTCGGGGAGTTATTTCAGCTTCAGTGCTGAGCTGGTGTTTCACGCCCCGAGCGGATTTTCGCTCTCTCTTTCTGGGTGACCCATCTTTCCCTGCAGGAGCCTGCACAGGATGGGGGGATCTGCAGAGGGGCAGGCAGGAACCACTTAAACACTGGGTTTATTTTGGTGTTTGATTCCAGATTGTGCTCTATTCATTAGAACTGGATTTATTTGTACATTTGGATATTAAAGTAAAACACCACTGGACACGTGTGCCTCAAGGAGTGCTAGCAAAGCCAAACATTGCTGAGCAAAAGCCTGCCTGTGCTGGGTCTCTGCAGGCTCAGATGGTCGCATCTGAGCTGTCAGCTCTCTGTGCCTTCCAGCAGAGCAGGGGGCTTGGGAAGGTGTTTTAACCTGGGCTGCAGCCAGGCTTTCACCCACTGCCCTTGCTGGGTTTGGGGCTGTTGGGCTCAAGGTCACACCTGCTGAAATCTGATGCAGATCTAATCCAAAAGTTTGGGTGGGCTTTATACTTAGAAGCACCTTAAGTATAGGTGGAACCTTGCTGAGAAACAACAGAAATTACTGACTAATTAAGATTAATAAATCTCAAATCTCAGTGACACATGCCAGGAGCAGAGTGAGCTGGAGGTGGACTGGTCCAACTCACTGCTTCCTCCTGCCTTCAACTTGCCATGTCTTTCCTTTCTTCCACATCTGAGTTAAACCTCAGACACTGAAGGTGAATGTTTTCCCTGGGATGAAGCGTGTCCAAAAGGCATTTTTGTATAGACAGCCAGTTACAATGAGTTCCTGGCTTACCCGAGTGTCCTGAAGAAAATGATCCTTTGTGTAATGAGCATCTTTGCTCGTGTGCAGTGGCAGCTCAGGGGAGCATTTGCAGCCCCAAGAGACCTCTAAGGGAAGGGGGTGGAAATCTTCCTTGTCCTGACATGGATTGTAGGTGCATGGAGAGGAAATAGCTCTGTGTGAGCAGACTGCATGGCTTAAAAAACATGGAGATCACAACTACCAGTGGGTGGGGGTGAAGTGATGTCCCAGGGGCAGAGCTTTGTCTCCAAACTGAAGGTGAAGATATGCGCTTTTATTTTTTTTCTCTCTCTCTCTTTCTCTTTTTAAAATATTTTTGTTAGTTTTTTTTCTCCTCTGCTCTCTTTGCATTTCTGATAGAACAGGCTGATTTTGGGTCAGTTGTTCCACAGAATTACAGAATTAGCCATGTTGGAGAACACCTCTGAGACCATGGAGTCCAAACTGTGCCAAATTCCCACCTTGTCACCCAGCCCAGAGCTCTGAGTGCCACACCCAGGAATTCCTTGGGCACCTCCAGGGATGGGCACTCCAAACCTGCCTGGGAGCCCCTACCACCCTTTCCATGGGGAAATTCCTGAACTGGGGGGCTGTGGAGGCAGAGCTGGGGAATCACTGAGCCTGGCTGGAGGTCCTGTGGCAGGATGATCAGCTGTGGTCCCTGGAGCAGCTCTTTCCCTCCAGGTCTCCGGGAGGGATGGGGCCAACCCACGGCTGCCTTGGCAATCCTGGAAGCCTGGGGATGTCACTGACACCACAGACTATTCCTGCTCCAAACTCTTCAGTGAAATGAAAGATGGGAGGAAATGATCTAACACGAGGGGGTGAAGTGAGGATAACTGGCTTTTTATATAGGCAGCTGATTAAATATTAAAGGAAGCAGGGAGGTGGAGCAGCTCTGGGAAATGGCACTGAGGGGAAGAAGTTCACCCTGCCAGGCACGTTTCCAGACACAGCCTAGGGACACAGCTGCTTGCCCAGAGAGCTTCTGCCTGGAGCCTGGAGAGGCTTTAGCTGGGAGGCTGTGCTTCCCCACAGCCCAGCCTGAGTGGTTTCTGAGCAGAACTGTTCCCAGCACTGCTGCAGCCCCGGCTGGGGAACTGCCCGGGGCTGGGGTGTGAGTTTTGTTTGCACAGGCATTTTTGGTTCCCAATTCTTGGGCCTCTCTGTGAGTTTGTCAATCTTAAGTGCTGAGTGAGCCTGTTTTAATTAAAATTCACATGTGTCTGAGTCCAGGAATGGAGTTGAACAGCACTTCAGTTAATTAAAGGAGTTCTGCAACTCCTTTTTTTTTCTTTATCCTCAGTCATAGAGAGACACAGTAGACACTTGTGGTGCCTGTTGAGTCAACTGCTGAGCTGCAAACCCTCCTCAGCCCCTTTGTTCCTCTGGCTTTTACTTCCAATATTACCACTGCTCTTTCCTCTCCCTTCTCTCCAAAGAGCACAGAGCAGGTCGCAGCTTTCTGTCGCAGCCTGCATGAAATGAACCCCTCTGACTGCAGTGCTCCCCCCCAGGACTGTGCAGGGCCCCAGCTGAGCACCATGAGGCAGCTCACGGACGCAGACAAGCTGAGGAAGGTCATCTGTGAGCTCCTGGAGACCGAGCGCACCTACGTCAAGGTGAGGGCTTCAGCCTCAGCTCTCCTGCTCTCCGGCTGGGCTTCACATCTGCAGCTCTTGGGGAACTTGCATCCAGTTCTATGATAGAAATGTATTTTGTATATAAAGTATATTGCTCCTAAAATGTAACTCAAACCACGGAGATAAGGCATTTCCAAGGGCTCGGCTCTCAGGCTTAGCTGGTGTGCGGTCACTGCTTGCTGAGGTCTGCTTTTGTAGCCAGAAGTGTGTGAATGTTGCCTTTTCCTGTCTTACATTGTGTGAAATCCAGCTGTTTCGTGTTGTGTGTAAAAAGGGAAAGTCCTCAGGTCAGGTGAGCATCATTTGCCACCTCAGTAAATATCCAGAGGCAGTCTGAGGGACCAACGTGGGAATCTTTCTCTGAATTTTTAGGATTTAAATTGTCTGATGGAGAGATACCTGAAGCCTCTACAGAAAGAAACCTTCCTCACACCAGATGAGGTATGTTGACCCTTGTTTGTCTGAAATCAATTTCACTGAATTCCATTTCTTTCAATAATGGATTGAGTGGAGCATCAAGGTGCTGCTCAGTAATGGCTGCAGCTTGTTTTTCCTGACATCACATTGTTTTACAATTGCACTGAGAATTGCTGCAGTTCTAGAAAACACAGTTTAGCCTCAAAGTGATATTTTCAGCATTCTGCTTTTTTTCTCCTTTTATTAGCTGGATGTTCTCTTTGGGAACCTGACTGAAATGGTAGCATTCCAGGTAGAGTTCCTGAAAACTCTGGAGGATGGAGTAAGGCTGGTTCCAGACCTGGAAAAGCTTGAAAAAGTTGAGCAATTTAAGGTAATAATTGTTCACTGCTATATATTAAAACCACATTATTTGCATTATCTCATTGTTTAGATTTTGAGGAAACCTTTAACACTCTGCATCATATTTTCCTGGCTATTGCCACAGTTCATGTAAAAACCTGCATCTTCTTCTATTTAAGATTAATTTTCAACTGATGCTGGTGCTGCTGAAAAATCATCCTGCTGCAATTGTAGTTTATGCTACATTTAGCCATATAGAGCACTAGAAACCATGTGCTTTTTGGTTCTATTCTTGCCCTTCTGCCAGATTTCTTGCCTTCAGCTGTCAGGAAACGCTAGAAATGGAAAGTTACATAAAATCCTTGTCCTGACAAGTCTCATGTTCAGAAGCCTTCTGGGGCTACAGAGAAGAGCAATACATGGAATTTTGTATTTCCTCTTTCAGTGCATGGTGGAAAACACTTCTGCCTTTCAGCAGGTGTGCATCTCCACAGGTAGAAATGGCAACTGCAGCTCTGTGAACTTCATTTAAAACGCAGGGAGATGTGGAGCCAGATTTCATTTTGTGTCTAACGCAGTGGTACTTGTGGTGGAGGCACGGCAAGGAGATGATGGAATGTTTTTCCTTTGGGGAATTCTGGCTCTGAGCACCACTCACCTTGGTAAAGGACAGGATGAGTAGTAATAATATTATTATTAGCTCTGGCCCCTGCATGCTCTGAGCTGTAAGAGAGGAGTGCCAGTGAAGGTCCTTCCAGAGAAAACTCCATCTCCTGAGTGCTGCTGCTCCCAGCTCTTCCCACAAACCTGCACCGAGCTCGCTTTCAGTTCTGCCCTGGGCCCTGTCTGAAAGCAGCTGGGTGTGAATCAAGTGTGGGCTTCTGTGCTTTCAGTTCTGCAGTTGGCTTCCCCTCTCCCCCTCACTGTCCCCAGCTGCCCACGTGTGCTCCCAGCCCTCAGCAGGGGCTGTCTGATTCCCAGGATGTTTTGGGATTGTGGTTGACCCTGAACACCACCTCATTTCCAGGTGAACCCCTGGGTGTGTTTGTGAGGGATGAGTGTTGCCTGCAGCTCCTCAGTGCCCTGGTCCACTGCAGGGTCAGACATATCCAGTCCTCCTGTGGCCTCTGGCCATTGCTGAGGTTTTAGGTGCAGTCAGTGCTGCCTCCAGGCTGGGGCTTGGCTGATGGTGCTGATTACAGAGGCTGGATCCACACACCAGGGCTGGGCCTGTTTCCTGGTGGGTGAATCGTGGAGTCACAGAATGGTTTGGGTGGCAGGAACCTGCAAGATCCCCTGGTTCCTTCCACCCCTTCCACTGCCCCAGGCTGCTCCAAACCCTGTCCAACCTGGCCTTGGGCACTGCCAGGGATCCAGGGGCAGCCCCAGCTGCTCTGGGCACCCTGTGCCAGGGCATCCCCACCCTTACAAGGCAGAATTCCTTCCTAAACCTACTGTTCTTTTAGTTTGAAACCATTCCTCCTTGCCCTGTCACTCCAGCCCCTTGTACAGAGTCTCTCTCCATCTTCCTTGCTGGCTCACTTCAGGCACTGGAAGGCCACAGTGAGGTCACCCCAAAGCTTCTCTTTTGCAGGCTGAACAATCCCAATTCTCTCAGCCTTTCCTCCCAGCAGAGCTGCTCCATCCCTCTGATCATCCTGGTGCCTCCCCTGGGCTCACTCCAGCAGTGATGTCTTGGTGTGCAAGCACACTACAACTGCATTCTCCTGTCCTCCAAAAGCTGCATGGAAGCTTCAGATGACCTGGCTGAAGGCAAAGTAACTAAATGCCTTTTTACTAATTTATTTTTTTTCTTTTAATCCCAGAAAGTGTTGTTCTCCCTGGGTGGATCCTTCCTGTACTATGCTGACAGGTTCAAGCTGTACAGTGCCTTCTGTGCCAGCCACACAAAAGTCCCCAAAGTCCTGGTGAAAGGTAAGAGCCCCTTTCAGAGTTGCTGTGGGAAGTGGGTTTGTAGAGAATTCTCAAACCTGAGAGAAGGCTCACATAGTATACATGTGTCTGTAAACTTTGAGATAAGAAATGCTGACTTAGAAATGCCATGGAATGGGACAGACTTTGTTGAGAGAGAAATGGAGCTAGAAATGAGCTTTAAAGGATGAGTTTGTAAATAAGACTGGATATTTCAGAGAAAAAGAACTATGAAAGATGCATTGTAGTAGGACTCACGAGGAGTAATTTTAGATAATTGGCTTTAAAGTATTTACAGTGTGGTGTGACAAAAGCTGATAGGACAAGAAACACGTGTATTGTAATTAGGAAATAGGTGGTTTCGGATTGTGATGGCCTGAATTATAACATGTGTATTGTCTCACCTTCACGTGAGACTGAACATGGAATCAAAGATTTTAAAAGGCCTCTCAGCTGCCCTGTCTCTGGGTCAGAAAAGGGCTTAATCCAACAAGTTGTCACAGCCACATGCTGGTTTTGGTCACTGCACCCCAAAGCTCTGAGGGCAGGACTGGGGGCACACCCGTGCCTGGCTGCTCTCCAGCAGCCTTTGGAGCAGGGAGTTCAGTCTGGAGAGGCTCCTGGAGGGCTCTGTGCTGTGGGAGCACCCCATGGTGACACCTGAGCAGCTCATTTCAAGAGCTGGCTCACCCTGCTTGCAGTTTTTCTCTCCCCACCCTTTGCTTGCTCTCCCTTGCTGCGTTGGGTTTGTTTCCAGTCACTGGGAAGGTTTCCTGAGCGGGAATCACATCGTGGCTCTGGCTGTGTGCTGAGGGGTCACTGTGTGCTCTGGAACCAGGAGTGCTGGCTCTGTAGTGACCTCTGCATCCTCCTGGAGGTTGTGCCAGGAATCCTCGCTGGTGTGGTGGAACACTGGCAGCCAGTGAGTGGATCAGCCTGGGAGAATGGAAGCTGGCAAAATATTTCAGCCCTCTCTCCTTCCTCTTGCCTTCACTCCAATCTGCCTGAGAAGTTTCCATGGCAGAATTCCTAGCAGAGCTTGGCTTGCTGGGTTGGAGATGAAAGCCCTGTGGTCTGGCTGCTGGGCCAGCTTGCCTCACAGGGATGTTTTCCCCTGTGGAAGTGTAAATCTCAGGGAGCTACCAGGGCTTCCTGCCATTCCTTTTTGGCCAAGACCTTAAACAAATGGTTCTAATTGTAGCAGCAATGCCATTGAGGGAGGAACTTTGGTTTTTCAAACAACATCTGCATGTCTGACAGTCAAAAATGTTGAGGTTTTTTCTTTCTTGGTTGGTTTGGGGTTGTTTTTTTTCTGTGTACTTTTCCTTTTTTCATTTCTGCTTGTAAACTTTTATTCCCTGTGCTGCAAAGAATACTTGGCAGCTCTGTGGAATACATAAATAAATTATTTGCTGCTAGTCACATCCATGCTTTCTTTTGGCATTATTTTATTGGACCCTAATGTTAAAGCTGTAAACCAGGTAGATCTGGTTATTTTGCTTTTCTTTTCCATTGTATTTATAAATGAGAAAGTGTTGTGCTTGAATTATGGCATAAACAGAACTTAAAATTCTGTTCCAGAGGTAAATCTCTTCGACAACCTGGGAGTGTATTTCAGGTGTCACTTGGGTGTCCTCAGCTGAGGTGCAGGTGGCTTTTGCATTTGAAACTCAAGTTACTTTATGTAAATCAGGTGACTGCCTGCAAAAAAACCCCAACCCCAGCAGGGGACATGACTCCAATAAAAGCAATTGTGTGGAATTGCTCCTGCACTGAATAATTTGTATGTCTATAAATACCACCTCCTCCTTCCTTCCATCCTTGTGCTCCAGTGGAGGGAGCAACAGAGAAAATGGCAATTTTGTAAATTCATAGCAGTCAAGTAGAAAAGATGATGGCAGTCAGGTGTCCAGTCTGCCTGTGCTCCCAAAATCTGGTGCATTAGCCTCAATTTCTGCTCCTGCCTCTCACCAGCTCCCGCGGTTGTTGTGACTCAGTGCTGCAGTTTGAGGTTTAATGAGGTAACAAGAACCAGACTTGCCAATATTGTGGGTGCACCATGGCTTAGAAGCAGTGACTTCTCACGAATGTCCAAAGTGAGACTTTGCTTAAAGGGAAGAGATGATTAAAACAGTTTGTGCTGCTCTAAAATAGCTGCCAGGCCAGAAGTACCTCCTGCTCCTCCTGAGAGGCAGCTCCGGGCTCTGCTCCCCGTGACCAGGGACAGGACCCAGGGAAGGGCTGGAGCTGTGCCAGGGCAGGTTTAGGTTGGATTTTAGGGAAAGGTTCTTCCCCAGAGGTGCTGGCACTGCCCAGGCTCCCCAGGGAATGGGCACAGCCCCACAGAGCTCCAGGAGCTCCCAGGGATGCCCAGGGTGGGATTGTTGGGGTGTCTGTGCAGGGCCAGGGGTTGCACTGGATAATCCTTGCGGGGCCCTTCCCACTCAGGAGATTCTATGATGGATAGTGCAATTAAAATTGCCCGTGCTGGAGGTGGATGCCTGCTGTGAAATCCTAAATAGCACATCCGGGGAGAGTGGCAGTGACTCAAATCCTGGAGGGCGTAAATCAAATTCTGCAGGCCCAATAAATCTGCACTTCCTCACACAATGTCTCCGGATAAACCAATTTAAACCTGGAAAAGTTGCTTTCTGAGGGCAGCAGTAATGGTTTGTCATTGCTCAATGGCTTCCTTTGAATCTGGCAGCCAAGACAGACACTGCTTTCAAGGCGTTCCTGGACGCCCAGAACCCACGCCGGCAGCACTCCTCCACCCTGGAGTCTTACCTCATCAAACCCATCCAGAGGATACTCAAATACCCCCTCCTGCTCAAGGAGCTCTTTGCTCTCACTGACGTGGACAGTGAAGAGCATTATCACCTTGATGGTAAGGACTTAACCCCGCTTTCCTCTGGCTCACCTTGTTCTTGAGCCTGCCCCCATCCCTTCCTCTCAGAGGGTGAAAACTCCCTTTTGCTCATCCCCTGTTTCTCTTCCAGTGGCCATCAAAACCATGAACAAAGTTGCCAGCCACATTAATGAAATGCAGAAAATCCATGAAGAATATGGGGCAGTGTTTGACCAACTCATAGCGGAGCAAACAGGGGAGAAAAAAGAGGTAACAATCAGATTTAGAGGGGAATGGGTTATTGTGGTGCCTGTTAAACTGGATCCAATATTTGCCTTTCCTGCTGTGCCACTGAAGTAAATCCTGATGCAAACAGATAAATCCCAGCTCAGCTGAAGACCTGAACTGAAGTGAATTCAGACTTCACTGAGTGGAGGGTGGAAGGATGGGATAACATCCCCTGAACTGGGATGCCCTCAGTTTGTCACTCTGGGCACCATAAGGACAAAGGTCTGGTTGCTGCACCTCCCAGCAGCTGGCAACTCCTTTCTTATTGTGTTCCCAGCAATGTGGTGTCCAAAGAGGAGCCCTGGGGCAAGGTCAAGAGCCACAGCAGCTGTGGGGAGGGGCTGCTTTGGCCACTGCACCTGATGCAGTCTCTAAACTTCACCCCAAACTGAATATGTGCTTAAATATTCCAGCAAAACACAAACAAACTGATAGGGAGAAAAATGGACAAAGGGGAACGAAAGGCAACAAAAAAGTCTGGTTTTGACCTTGAGTTCCAGAGTTTGACTTACCCTAATGTATGCTCATTAATTAAGGGTTGGCATGCATCTGTCTGCAGTCAGCTGATGAAATACTCCCAAAGTTTGCTGGGGGGAATTTTGTTCAGGACTGGATTTCATACAAGTTTCCTTGAGCTGCAAACTGCCGTCAGATTCCTTGAGCTGATCACAGCCCTTGTCTTTGTGCATGTGTTGGTGTTGGCAGGTGGCCGACCTTTCCATGGGGGACTTGCTCTTGCATAACACAGTGATATGGCTGAACCCTCCTGCTTCCCTGGGCAAGTGGAAGAAGGAACCTGAGCTGGCAGCCTTCGGTTTGTATCCCAGGACTTTCATTTCACATGCCTTGGAGACTGGCAGCTGTGCCTTGGCAGATGTGGAAAGTATCCGAGCATCGCCTTCCCAGGGCTGGCTGGAATTTAAATGTGGGCTTGTCTCTTTGCTGCAGGGCTCAGCTCTGCTCTCTGGTAGTTGTCCTGGCTCAGGTGAATGGTTTGTGTGCTTGGGAATAGAGGAGACCCATCCCAAGCCTTATGGATGCTCTTGAGGACAGGCTGTGGGAGCTGGGCCTGGTCCCTCTTGGCAGGGAAAGGCTGGGAGGGGATCAACCCACACACATATCCCACCAATCAATCCATACAAATATCCCATCAATGCACACAAATACCCCCAGGGCTGTCACAGGATGGTGCCACACTCTGCTCAGTGGTGCCAGTGCCAGGATGAGGATGTGGCCATGAACTGAAACACAACGAGTTCCACCTCAGCCTGAGGAAGAACTTCTGTCCATGGAGGGGGCAGAGCCCTGGAACAGCTGCCCAGGGAGGGCCTGGAGTCTCCATCTCTGGGGACATCCCAAAAACCCCAAATTCCTGTGTCACCTGCTCCAGGGACCCTGCCTTGATGGGGGGGTTGGACTGGGTGATCTCCAGAGGTCCCTTCCAACCCCAGCTGTCTTGGAATTCTGGGATTCTGTGACTCCATAGCTTTTGTCTCTAACTTTCTCCTCCAGTGTTCAAAACTGCCGTGGTCCTCGTGTACAAGGATGGTTCCAAACAGAAGAAGAAACTGGTAAGTGTGCAGGGACTGTTTGGGTGACACCGTGGGCATTTCTGGGGCTGTGGTGGAGTTCTGCTTCCCACAAAGCCATGGAGCTGGAATGTGCTCTGGCATGTGTGGTCCCTGGTGTCTGAGGAGCTGGGTGGGCACAGCAAGCATTGCTTTACTCTTTGTTGCCACGCTTGTCACATCCATTCCCTGCTGTGGGATTGCCCTGGATGAAGATGTCACTGTGTCTCTTGGCTTAGATTCTTTGGTCAGTGTGAGTGTCTGCAAGCTAATTAATGTCTGTCACCTCACACAGTGCCCTGGCTGTTGTGTGCCACCAAGCAAGTGCTGGCTGCTCTCAGCTACATCAGGAGTGGCTCAGGGATCCCACTGGAGTTTGGGATTCCAAGTTAAAGCTGGGCTTGGCAGTGCTACCACGGGGGCACAGTCTGTAGTGATACAGGGAAACTGGTGATCCCTGCTCGTGGCATAAAGCAGAGAGGGGTTGGAGGTGCCAGCGTGGGGAAGGGCAGCTGGCACGGGGTGACTTCAGAGAGAAAAGCAGAACTCTGATGTATTCCTGAGTGTGTGTGAAAGCAGGGCTGGGAGAAAAGCAGAACTCTGATGTATTCCCGAGTGTGTGTGTGTGCACCCAGGGCTGGGAGAAAAGCAGAACTCTGATGTATTCCCGAGTTTGTGTGCACCCAGGGCTGGGCTGGATGACTCTGGAGAGCCTTGCTGGGAGCTGATGTGCCTTAGGGCTGCTTTAGTCCAGATTCCAGCAAGGTCCCCACAGAGAGGCCCCCGAGGGAGGTGTGGGGTGGGAAAAGCAGGATTGCAGCAGGTCTGTAGCTGGGAGCCCTCAGCACAGAGCACAGCACTGTCTGCCTGCCCCAGGGCGTCTCCTTTCCTGACGGTGTTTGAATCCTTGCAGGGAGGATCCCACCGAGCCTCCATTTATGAAGACTGGGATCCGTTCCGGTTCCGCCACATGATCCCTCTGGAAGCGCTGCAGGTGCGGGCGCTGGCCAGCGCAGGTAATGTCCCCCCGCCGCAGTCTGCCAGGCCTGCAGCGTGCCCTGGGCACCTCACTGGGCACTAAATGCAGCTGCAGTAAATGCTCTGCAGTTACCTGTGAAGGCAGACATCAAGTTCTGCTTGGTTTCCCTCTAGATGCGGAGACCAATTCTGTGTGTGAGATTGTCCACGTCAAATCTGAGTCTGAGGGCAGGCCAGAAAGGACATTTCATCTCTGCTGTAGGTAAGTGGGATTCCCTGTTTTCTGTTTTTTCCTTCACAGCTGCATCTCTGCACCCCTGCTTGCCTGTGTGTGTCCTTCGAGGCAATCTGGGAACAGCCAGTTAGGGAGAGTGGGGAGAGGGTGTTCAAACCTAACTTCTGGAAGGTAGAATTTTGTACAGCCTCTGAAAATAACTTGATCAGCTTTGCACCTTTATGGGAAAAGCTTTATTGCTATTTTCCAGTTAAACTGCAGCATTTAGATCTTTATGGCAGGTGTTGTGTTCATCTGGGTCCTTTCATGGCACCAGGTCCCAGCCTCTGCACCCAAATGAACATCCATTGTTGTGGTGGTGGTGTTTTTAGGGTTCAAGGAAGAACTTGGAACACAAGTTCATGAGTATCCAACAGAGCTGGTGCCAAGCCAATTCCTGCTTCTAGGAAGAGCTGCAGGAGCTGTGCAGCTGTGGGGTGTGTTTGCAGGGACAGATGGACTGAGCACCACAGGTCACTGGATGTGTGCTGCACACTGCCACGTGTGGGTGGCACTGCAGGGAAAGGAAACCTCGAGAGGGCTGAAAGGCTGAGTGTTTTATTAATGACCTGGCTGTTGGTTTCCTTGGATGCCCACTGCAGTGACCATGGATTTAGCTTTGCTTTGAAAATACTGAGTTCAGGGGAGTGTTCTTCGGGGAAGCACCTGCCAGTCAATTTGCAGTGTCTTAAATAACAGAATTGGCCATTATTTGCCTCATGTACAGCCAGCTTTTAGCAGTTCCCAAGGGGTAACTCTGCCTTTTGTATTTCCACCTCTTTTTCAGCTCTCCAGAGCACAGGAAGGACTTTCTGAAGGCAGTGCACTCCATCCTGCGGGACAAACACAGAAGACAGCTCCTTAAAACCGAAAGTTTGCCCTCCTCCCAGCAATATGTTCCTTTTGGTGGAAAAAGATTGTGTGCTCTAAAAGGTGCAAGGCCAGCCATGAACAGGGCAGGTACTGTAGGGCTACAGACTTTCAAGATCCCAGTAACCCCAGCAGCGCTGTAGGACACACCGTGGTGTCTGTCACTTGTATGTTAGGATTAGCATTCTCTCCTGTGTGTGTAAAAACTGCTGGTTTTCCATGCTTCACTTCCTTGAGAGCCTTAAATTGCCTCTATTTACCTTGCTTTGCACTCGAGGCTCAGCTTCAGAGCAGTGCTTGTGGCCTGGAAGGGAGATGGGATTCCTGGCAGTACCGATTGGCTGTGCACTCTGGCTCTGAAGTGGGGCTCAGCTGAACAGAGCAGAAGCTGTGTGATCCTCAAAAGCATGTACAGAATTTTGAGATAACCCGAGCACTTTGGAACTAAAATGCACGAGGAAAAACAGCTCCCCTGAGCTTGTTTGAAGGGGCAGCCGTGGGTGTCCTCCACCTGAGCCTTTCCAGCTCAACTGCTAAAGGGCACGTGCTCCTCCTTCCCACATTTGGAGAAGCATGCACTTGGTACTCCTATTTTTGTAATGGCCTGTCCTAAACCATGGATTTTCCTTTGCAGTTGACTTCAGGGAAAAGCAGGTTTTCATTTTCAGAACTCTAGATGCTGGAGGGAAGAAACTTTGCTTCCAACCCCAGAGTACACGGCAGCGCTGCGTGTTTTGTTCTGGTCTGTTGTTTGTTCTTGTTCTGCTCAGTAGATCCAGCACTGTAGACAGCCAGGCTTTCTGCTCCTCCTCTGACCAGGGCAGGCCAGACCAGCACCAGCTGAGCCCAGCTTCTCAGTCAGGGTGCTGCTGGAGATGCCAGACCTCTTCAGTTTGGCTCCGTGGGGCATTTGTGTGATGAATTCTGCAGGGATTAAAATCCCACCTTGGAGTCCAGACCTCTCCCTACAGATAAAATTTGCAGCTGCTGAGCAATTGTAATTAATGCAGCTTGTGAGGCTCAGGGATGTTGAAATGTGACCTCAAGCCCAGGGCAGAGCTGGATAAACTCATCCTGCAGTGCTGAGGTGCTGCTCAGTGCAGGGGAACTAACTCCAACCTCAGAGCTCTGTGTGTGCCCCTGAGGCACCGTGGTGCCTGCAGGATTTGCCCCTGCTTGGGAAGATGTTCTGGCACAGAGAATGGGAATTTGCTAATTGGGTCAGTTGCTGAGTAGATGCTGAGGAAGGAACTTCTGACAGCTCATCTGGGTTGGGGGATTGGTTTTGTCCTTGTCCAGTAAGGAGGAAATGAGGAAGAGAGCAGCAGAGCCTGGACAGGGAACGTAATTCCCTGTAAATAATACAGCATCTTCAGCACTGAGGTATCCCCTGGGAAAGCTGTAGGAAAGCTGCTCTGAGCCCAAATGTCCCCCTGCAAGGTGTGAAGCTGCTGGATTTTATGGTGTGCTGGCAGCAGGGGCTGCGAGTGGGAAGCTGAGCTGAGCAGATGTCCTTGGTGCTGGCTGGCTGCCCGCTGCTCAGGAGGAGCAGTTGAGGGCCGTGCTCTGTGGCACGGTGGATCCAGAGCCGTGATCTGTGGCACGGTGGATCCAGAGCCATGATCTATGACATGGTGGATCCAGAGCCATGATTTGTGGCACGGTGGATCCAGAGCCGTGATCTGTGGCACGGTGGATCCAGAGCCATGATCTATGACATGGTGGATCCAGAGCCATGATCTATGACATGGTGGATCCAGAGCCGTGATCTGTGGCACGGTGGATCCAGAGCCGTGATCTATGACATGGTGGATCCAGAGCCATGATCTATGACATGGTGGATCCAGAGCCTGTGGTCTGTGGCAGGGTGGATCTGAGCAGCAGGAACTCCTCGTGTGGCCAGAGGCCTCGAGCCGAGGAGCCGTGGCCGCAGGGAGATGGGAGTGACCGGGCCCTGCCCGCCCGGTGCCCGGCGTGCCAGACAGGACTTAGCTTTATCCCAGGGTTGTGCCGTGTGTGTGTAAAACACCTGTGGGGTTTTATCTTTGTGTGTGCAGTGTCAGCCCCGAGCAAGTCTCTGGGGAGGAGGAGGCGGCGGCTGGCCCGAAACAGGTTTACCATTGACTCGGAGGCCGTCCACGGCAGCAGCCCCGAGAAAGAGCCCGCGCAGGGAGGGGACACTGACCGCTGGGTCGAGGAGCAGTTCGACCTGGCGCAGTACGAGGAGCAGGAGGACATCAAGGAGACCGACATCCTGAGCGACGACGACGACTTCTGCGAGGCGGCGCGCGGGGCGCAGCGCGAGCTGCGGGAGCGGCTGCAGGCCGCGTCCCTGGCGGGCGGCCGGCGGCCCGAGCGGCCCTGCCCGCCCGGCGACGCGCACGCCGCCAGGATGGCCCAGCTGAGGAAGCAGGCGGCCCTGCCCGCCATCAACGGCGAGGCCCACGGCGAGGAGGTCATCTGGGTGCGGCGGGAGGACTTTGTGCCCGGCGGGAAGCTCAACACCGAGCTCTGAGGCGGCCCCGGCCCCGGCGGTGTCCCCGAAGGCCTCGGTCCCCCCGTGACCCCGCGGATTGCACACTTGCACACACCGTTGCGGCAGCTCAGCCGGTCCCAAGCCGTGCGGCCACGCTTCAGGCAAATGTCGAACGCTCAAAAACCGGGAACCGAACGAGCTTGAGGTCCTGCCTTGCGTTAACCAAGGGCTTTCACACTATTTTATTTATTCTAAAACAATCAGGGGCTGAAATTGAGCACGGGGAGAAGGTAATCACTGGAAAACAAATTACTCTGGGTGTCTTAACCTCTGTGCGGCGATGGGCTCCGGCAGGAGCGCGAGGACAGAGGGGTTGGTGGCCGTGAAAGCCGGCGGTCGTAGGCTCGTCTCCTTCACGAGGAAACTGCCTTTTTAACCTGTACAGTCGCAGTGTTCTGACTCCCTTTCCCTCTCTAAATGTAAGAGAATATCCATGTATTTTAGGAACGTGTGAGGAAAGGTTTGGGATTTATGTCGTGTTCAGTCCTCTTGGTCTGTGGCTGGTCTAATTTAATGTCAATGTTGGAAGCTCTAGTTTTACATACTCTTGTAAAGATGCCAAACTCTCTTGAAAGAGATCCAAATTTAACACTTGAAGAAATATTTTTTTGTATTTTACCTGAGATGCAGGGGCACAGAGGGGTAAGAGATTTAGGGTAGCTCCACGTCTAGGATACGAGGCTAGCTTTTTGCAGAGGGTTAGGAACGGTGGTTTTATATTAAAATATGAACTGGAAACTCTTATTTAGGTATAACTTTCTTCAGGAAAAGGTTTATTGTATATGTTTGAGACTGGAGTTTAGTTAGGTAATAAAAAGAATAATAAATAAAATGACATGACTGAATTGCAGTGGAGCAAAGGGATCTGTGGTGTGCCCTTGCTGGAGCCACAGATCCCTTTGCCCCTCTCTCTCTGGCAGAGTTTGGGCTTAGGGGACAAGGAATTCATGGCCAAAAAACTGACCTTGCCCACTCTCCTACCGTGGGTGAAACTAGTGTATTTTAATTCCTTTGTAAAAGCTTTTCCACTGCAATAGAGGACGAAAAAGTTCTACACAGGTAAACTTCTTTAACATTTTAAATCTTTCATTTAAACATCTAAAACAGGGTAAAATGTGACTAAAATCTCGTGGTTTTTAAGTAGACTTCCAGATACGAAACACAAAATAGCACTTTTTTTTTTTTTTAAAGGATTTATATAGCTTTCCCCATTGCAGTCTCACCTATAGGAAGAAAAAAAAAAAAGGAAGATTATATGAAATTTTGTTTCGTTTTGTTGGTATCTATTGATGTTTGACACATCACTGGGTACTTTGAGAACCTGAAATTTTATAATAGCCTTAGGATTATATTTTATAAAATCCACTCTGACTATATTTTAAAACATAACAAAAATTATCCCCTCCCCCCAAAACATCCATCACTGTCTGTGTGTCCCAGCTGGCATCCTCCCCTCCCCTCCCTCCCTCCCTCCCCTGGTTTCTGGTGCACTATACTTGACTTATGAAAGCTTTCTCTAGTAACTTTTTTGCTATCTCCTGGTTTCTTTTCGTAAGAGCTTTAGAGGAGTTTCTACCCCCTTTGTATGATCACATGGTTGTTTTTGTACCATCACCTGTCGGTGTCCCACGTGCTGGAGGGTTTGGCTGTCCTGGGCTGCTCCCAGAGCATGCAGCCAGCACTCAAATACTGGAAGGCTGGTACTGGGAAGGTACCGTGGCTCTTGTACATAACGTCATGACATGTCTATGTCAAAGGTTCTTATATATTTCTTTTATAAGCTGAAAGAAGGTCTATTTTTATGTTTTTAGTTCTATGAATGGAACGTTGTAAATGCCTGTCGGAAATAAAATACTGGAGGAAAAAAAAAAAACAAACAAAACAAAAAACTGCAGAGAGTGGTGTGTGGAGGCCACGGGTGATGTGGAGCCTGTCACAGGAGGGCTGTGAGGTGGGAAGGGTGATGCCAGGGAGCAGGTCCTGCATTCCCAGCTGGGGCAGCTCGGGAAGGAGCCCTCAGGTAAGGCTCTGGTGAGGGGACAACACACATTTCCCTGATGGCACCCATATCCAGCCATTCCTGCTGCTTTTCCACCTCGGGAAGGAGCCCTCAGGTAAGGTTTTGGTGAGGGGACAACACACATTTCCCTTATGGCACCCACATCCAGCCATTCCTGCTGCTTTTCCACCTCGGGAAGGAGCCCTCAGGTAAGGCTCTGCTCGTGTTTTGGTGAGGGGACAACACACATTTCCCTGATGGCACCCACATGCAGCCACTCCTGCTGCTTTTCCAGGCTGGTCACAAGGATCCTTCAAGTGAATGTTTCAAAAAATGCGATAAAAAGCAGCAAATTCCAGGAGAATTCCCATTGCTTTGGAGGAGCTCCCCAGTCTGTCCGTGGCCAGTTCCTTGGCCGGTCTCTCTCCCTCTGGGGTGCTGGCTTTGGCCCAGGCTGGGGGAGCGTGCTGGGGGTTGGTGTGGGCACAGCACTGGGAGAGCACGGGCACCCACAGACGGAGCTGGGGCGGCACTCTCTGGGGGATGACAAAAGTGACACAAGGGAAGTGGCATTAAAACGGGCTGGGGTGTGTGCAGCACTTCCTGCAGCAATGCAGTGTTTGCTGCTTCAGGCAGGATTGTTTTTGGCTTGTAAGGCTACCAGGCTATCCACACTCCTCAGGAAGTCGGGGAAATGGTGAGAAGAAGACAGAGTGAGGGCATCAAGAGGAAAGCAGCACACGAGTGGTGACAAGTGACACCGGGATGCCAGCTCCACAGCTGGAACGCTTTGGCTTTAAAGCTCTGTGCTGCCACCAGCCAGGAACAGAGGACCACAGAGGGAAAATCCTCCTGCAATTAATTCCCTGTGCAGTTTGGAGAGGTGAGCAGCAGTACCTTGTTTCTGTGCCAGGCCAGAGCCGGGTGTGCCCTGTGGCAGAGCTGTGCCAGATCCCCAGCTGGCAGGGTGCAGATGACCCCTCTGCCATCACACCTTGGCCCAGCAGCCAGGGGGGCTGCTTTGGGGAAAACACTGTTTGAAACAAAACAGCTAACCCAAGGAAACCATTAGAAATACCACGTTGAAAAATAAGGAGGGCTTGAAATTAATTAACGTTGCAGGAAACAGATCAAAGGCAGAAACTCGGATCCATAAAGCTGCAGAGAGGTGTGAATGGAATACTAAATATGTTCTAGGCTGTCCATGGATGGAGGGCAGGCTCTGAATCAGTGCCTGGGGTGCTCAGAGTGTGGCAGCAGAGGGCATTTTGCCCATGGCCTCGGTGCTGGGGAGATGGAGGGACCCCCAGAGAGGGACACGGGCTGTTCTGATCAGCTGTGCCCAGGAGCCTCTGGCGCTGCCTTTTAAACCCAACTGCCCAGCTCTGGTTCCAGCAGCTTTTTCCTTCAGTTCCTGGACAAAAACCTGCTCTGCTGCCTTCTGGGTTGGTCCAGCAGGAATTGTTGCTCCTTAAGTTTCCTCCATGGGAGCCTGGAGGCTCCTCTGGCTGCACAGGGTTGGGGTTGGGATAAAGGTTAGGATTGGGGTTAGGGTAAGGGTTAGGATTTGGGTTAGGGCAAGGGTTTGGATTGGGGTTAGGGTAAGGGTTAGGATTTGGGTTAGGGCAAGGGTTTGGATTGGGGTTAGGGCAAGGATTAGGATTGGGGTTAGGGCAAGGGCTTGGATTGGGGTTAGGGTAAGGGTTAGGATTGGGGTTAGGGTAAGGGTTTGGATTTGGGTTAGGGTAAGGGTTAGTGTAAGGATTAGGGTCAGGCAGCCCTGTGTGCTCCCCCTTGATTTGCTGAAGGTTTTGCCTCGCTCATCAGAGCTGGCACCCCGGCATTCCTGAGTGATCCCGGTGATTCCTGCTGGGCTTGCTTAGTCCTTGCTGTGCCCGTGAGTGCAGTGACCACTGCCAACACAGGAGTGACCACTGCTGGGACCTGAGTGACCATTCCCATGGCCACAGCCAGAACAGGAGTGACCACTGCCATGTTCGCTGCCAGGACCAGAGTGACCATTCCCATGTTCGCTGCCAGGACCGGAGTGGCCGCTCCCGCTCGGTGCGCTGCTCTCCCTCTGTCCCTGTCCCAGGTAAATCCGGGATTCTCCGCAGCTCCCGCTCGGTGCGCTGCTCTCCCTCTGTCCCTGTCCCAGGTAAATCCGGGATTCTCCGCCGCTCCCGCTCCGTTCCAGCCGCGGCCGGCGGGCGTCCCCCTTGCCCCGCAAACCGCGCCCGGCTCCTGGGAAATCCGAGAGCTTTCCTCTCTCAAGGAAACCCAAGATCAGCGGGTGACTGGCAGGCAGCGTTCAGCAGCATCCCCCGCTTTGCTGGCGCTGCAGAACCGGCCCGTGCCATCCCTCCGGTGGCTTTGTGCGTCATTCCATTAGGGAAAGTCATTTCCAGGGATGGGTTCGGCTTCTCTTCATCTCAGCAGAGATTAAACCCCTCTAATTAACTCCTCAAGGGGCATTCGAGAGCCGAGGAGCTCTGTGGTTGTGTCGGGGTGGTGAGGCTCGGAATGAGCTGGAGATGGAACAAAGCTTGGGTGAAATGCACTTAAAGAGAGTCTGCTCTGTCCCCTGCCACAGGCTCTAGGATAGCACCAAAAAAAGCCCTTCAGATCTCCAATATGAAATTGAAAGACTCGAGCAGAGGGAGAGCATCAGCTCTCTTCGAGGTCACTGCAATACCAGACTATTAGGTGAATTATACACTGGAATACTCCAGGAAAAGGAGATTAAAAGAAAGTTACTTGAAAAGATAAGAAAACCCCATCCTCTGCTCCCTCTAACCCTCAGGAGACGTGAGAAAACGGGCAGCTGGTAATGAAGAGATTTTTAAACGACCCTTCTTTGCCTGTCTGCTGTGTAAGAGAACAGAGAAAGAGCTGTTGTTAAAGGTAAAATGAAATAGCAGTTTTATTCAGCTGTGGGAGAGTTAGGGCTGTTTTATTTAGGATATTTAGCTGCCAGACATCCTCCTGCTGCCAATAACAGCAGTTACACCTGGAGAGTGGAGCAGATCTTTTTGGGGAAGCACAGTACACCAATTAAACTTCCTCTTGGATTCCTGCTCTCTGGTCCTGAAGGCAAGGAAATCAAAAAGAGATGAGGAAGGGCTGTCCCCACATTTAACTACTTGTTTAGCTTTTACAGGAGGGAAAGGGCTTTTCTCTGTCTCCTGAGGAGCTGGGGGTGTTTGGAGGTAGCAGTGACAGTTCCACCAAGCTGAGGCTGCATCACTCCCTGTGCTGTCAGGTTTGGACAGAGCATTTTCTCCCTAGGGCTCCTCCAGCAGCCAGAGCCAGCCTTGCCTGCAGGTTGTTGGTGGCACGTCCTGGGGACGTTGTGTGTGTTTGCACGGTGTCACTTTGTCCCTTTGCTGAAATGCAGCTGAGTTTGGGCCTGGAGGGACTGTTAGCACACAGAAAGTGAGAGATGCAGGCACACACCCAGGGCTCAGGCTGGTGAAACCCACCAGGACAATTTCTGCTGGTGGCTCTCTCGTTTTGGTGCCAGCAGAAGGGCCCTTCCAGGAGCTGCAGTGGATTTAAGGGGATGAGGAGGTCTGGCACCAGTTCCTGTGAAAACTGCTGTCGGAGCATCGAGGCAGGAGTGGGGAGCACCACAAAAGGCAGAAGGCTCAGTGCTTCCTTGACAGCCTGATTGGAACAGCAGTAAATCCAAACCAAAGGATGCTGGTGGCTCAGTTTGCCTGCCCGTGGCTGGGGAAAGCTCTTCCCACCCAGCCTTCACAGGGAGCACAGGTAAATTTATCCTGCTGGAAGGAGAAGCTGCTCACCTGCCTGGGACTGGGATGTGCAGAGGGCAAACAGCTTCGATTTCTCCTCTAAAGACAAAGCACAGAAAGAGGTGCAGTTTGTGTGAGATACATTCCAACAAATCCACCTTTTCTCCAGCATGGCAGGGGATTTTGTTTGGCTTGGCACTGTGGGAAATCACTGATTTCACTGCCACCAATTCCTGTATCCCAGTGCTGGGATTTTTGCAGAGAAAAGCCAGTGGGCACAGAGGAACCGGGGCAGTGCAGCTCAGCCTGGGGGCACACGCTGTGCTCTCAGACAAGGCGAGGAGTGTGATTGTGTCCTGCCATTCCCTAGGAAAGGAATTGGGCTGTGGAGTGTGATTGTGTCCTGCCATTCCCTAGGAAAGGAATTGGGCTGTGGAGTGTGATTGTGTCCTGCCATTCCCTAGGAAAGGAATTGGGCTGTGGAGTGTGATTGTGTCCTGCCATTCCCTAGGAAAGGAATTGGGCTGTGGAGTGTGATTGTGTCCTGCCATTCCCTAGGAAAGGAATTGGGCTGTGGAGTGTGATTGTGTCCTGCCATTCCCTAGGAAAGGAATTGGGCTGTGGAGTGTGATTGTGTCCTGCCATTCCCTAGGAAAGGAATTGGGCTGTGGAGTGTGATTGTGTCCTGCCATTCCCTAGGAAAGGAATTGGGCTGTGGAGTGTGATTGTGTCCTGCCATTCCCTAGGAAAGGAATTGGGCTGTGGAGTGTGATTGTGTCCTGCCATTCCCTAGGAAAGGAATTGGGCTGTGGAGTGTGATTGTGTCCTGCCATTCCCTAGGAAAGGAATTGGGCTGTGGAGTGTGATTGTGTCCTGCCATTCCCTAGGAAAGGAATTGGGCTGTGGAGTGTGATTGTGTCCTGCCATTCCCTAGGAAAGGAATTGGGCTGTGGAGTGTGATTGTGTCCTGCCATTCCCTAGGAAAGGAATTGGGCTGTGGAGTGTGATTGTGTCCTGCCATTCCCTAGGAAAGGAATTGGGCTGTGGAGAGTGTTTGTGTCCTGCCATCCCCACGGAAGGGGCTGGATGTGCCCAGCAGCTCTCACCCCGTGGAATTCCCTGTCTGCTCTGGCAGAGGCTGTTCCACATCCATGCTCCTGGTGGCACCCTGGCTCTGTGAGCTGCAGGTGCACAGGAGCAGAGGAGGAGAGCCCCTGATCCCCAGAAAGAGAGGAGAACCCCCATCCCTGATCCTCAGGGACAGAGGAGGGACTGCTGGGGACTGTGTGACAATGGATTTCACAGTCAAATGTCACCCCTGAGCAGTTTGCCTTCCAATGATAAATAAGTTATAACAAAAGTCACACACACACCCCCTTTTTTTTTTTTTTTTGCCCCCTTTCCCATTTTCTTCTGGCCTTTGACCCATCTCTGAGCAGAATGAATTTCTCAAGGTGTGATCTGCTGTGCCAATTTAAAAAAATATTTGAAAAAATAATTGGAGGTGATGGGTTTAATTATCTTTTAAAACTGTTGCTTTAATTAATCATAACCAACGAAGGTCTAAATGATAAATTGTGTGTTATCCTGAGATTACTCTCAGCAAAGTTGTCATAAGCTACTTTAGAGGGACGACAGCAGGGGAAAATGACTGAAACTTTAACTTTTGATCAATTAACTCTGATGTGCTCCAAAGCCCGGCAGAGGAAGATGGATTGGACACCTGGAACACAGAATTTACAGCCCACAAGGACCCTGCAGAAAGCAGAAGGTAAAGAAGATGCTAAAAGAGACTCACTACATCCTGGAATTTGGAGGAAAAAGGTACTAAAAATACACACTAATTAGCATGAGGAGCGAGAAATAACAACCAATAGAGGAGAGAATACTAATTAATGAAAGAGAATGATGTCATTTAGAGCCAATGAACATGATTTTCTTCTTTTTTGCTGAGAATGTCTAAATAAGTGGGGGAGTTGTGTGTCAGCATGCGTGTGGAGGCCGGGATGGTGTCAGCCACACACAGAAACCCTGGCCAGGAATAAAGTCAAGCCTGACCGGCTGGCAGTGCCAGGGGCTGTGAGAAGAGGATGTGGCACCTTGGGAGTGTGGAGACAACCACTCACAGCCTGTCACAGCAAATATATTTACAGGGACAGCAGCTCCTGGGCAATGAGGGGGGCTGGCTGGGGGATCGAAGCTGCCAGCAGCCCAAGGAGGGCAGAACTGTATGTTTTTTTTTTTGTGTGTTTTTTTGTTTTTTGGTGTTTTCTGGATTTTTTTTGGTTTTTTTTTTTTTGTTTGTTTGTTTGGGGTTTTTTTGTTTGTTTTTGTGGGGTTTTTTTTGTTTGTTTGTTTTTTTTTTTTATCCTTTTAAAATGAACCTCTTAGTTCTGCCGCCAGATTTCTGCACTTCCCAAGCTCGTCTCCCTCTGTCCCCACTCTGAGGAGAAGGGGTGCTGCTGTGGTCCCTCCCTTTCCCGGGAAGGAAACCCAGCGTGGCTCCCACTGGCGCCCCGGAGGTTGAGCTCAGCCTTGCTGCGCTCAGCCCTGAGCAGGCTGGACCAGAATCCTGCCGTGCCAAGCTGAGCACGGAGCAGAAGCCAGCTCTGCACAGGAGAGCTGAGGCTCAGAGGGGCAGCTTTAGGGCAGGGATGCACGGAGCAATTCCTGATTTGATTTGGCCAAATGGGGGCTGGAGCTGCACAAACCCTGTCCCGGGGCCAGGAGAAGCTGAGGGACAGCAGGGCTGGCTGATTCTCTGCTGTAAAACCTCCCGAGGAGAAAAGGGACAAGAAGGAACATGAATCCCTTTCCCTGTGCAGGTGCAGCCCAGAGCTGCAGGGAACCTTGGGGTGGTTCCCCAGAGAAATCCCGTGCAGCCTGAGCCTCTGCTCCCCGCTGGCTGCAGGAAAATCCCATCCATGAGAGGAGAGAGCCTTTCCCAGGGCACGGGGAGCTGGGCTCCTTCAGGAACCCAGAGCCCCCTGCCCAGCAGGGATTTGGAATCCAGCACTGGCAGGAGAAGCCCGGCCCTGGCTGCGGGGGCTGCAGGAGCAGGGAGGGATCCCACCTGCTGGGAAAAGCACCCACCAACACCAGGGCTTTATGTCCAACGAGGAGGCACAGGAGTCCTTTCACTTTATTCCAGTAAAGGGAGAGGCTGTGGGGCCTTCCCCTGGGGTCTCTCCAATTTTTGGTGGATGCAGCCTCCTTTTTATCCCAATTTCCCTTCTCTCTTTCCCCACTGTCTGCAGTATTTGAGAGGTACAAACTTCCCAGAATGCCTGATACCAAAGATTTCCCTCTAATGCATAACCCTCCCTTTTAATTATTCATTCTTATGGAATTTAGGGGTTTTTCTTCCCCATTGTTTCTTTCATCTTTCAATGTCTAAGTTCATTTATCAGCAAAACTAAAGTTTTTTTGTAAAAGCAAACATCTTTTTTTTTTTGCCCAGAGGCAAGCGAGGGTCCCTGGCCCAGGGGCAGAGCAGCCTCTCGAATGAGCAGCACATCCCCAGCCAGGGTTGTGCCTGCTCAGGAGGCACAAGGAGGGGCTGGACCCCTCTCAGGATGATGATAAAACGGGATTTTCGACAAGAAGGATTTTCCTTGGCACAAACCACGGGCAACATCAAAGGCTCTGAACTAATTTGCTTTTTGTCAACTAGATAAAGATATTAAGTTAATGCCTTTTGTTCCTCTGCAGGATGTTTTAGGCAGAGAATAGAATTAATTGTGTTGACATAACGGATTTGTTGTTCCAACGAAATGCCTGTCTGCTTTCACGGCGGATAAGGGACTTGACAAACCTAACTCTGATACCAGGGGATTCTTATAAAGCTGAATGATCAGCCCGATAAAGTGCCACTGGTGTAAAAGAGCCTGAAGGGGAGCCCAGAGCCTGGAGCAGAGGCTGGGCACAGTTACAGAATACAGCAGGGATTTATTAAAATGGCTTCAGAGGATGCACCTTGGGCAGCACGAGAGCCCAGCCAGGGCTGCACCCAAGATGAACCAAAATGGTCCCAAAATGGACAACCAAGCATGAATTTTCCAAAACTTTTATAAGCTTTGGTCCATTTCCATACTGGGGTTCACTGTGCAATTCCAGCTCCAGGTGGTGCAGTCCCATCCTCCCAGTTTGCTCTCCTCAATTTGCCATTTTTCACACTTTTTGGGGCTGAAGCTGCAGCGGTGTCCTTGCTTCTGGGGCTGGAAAAGGATTGTTTTGTGTGGCTGAAGTGTGAGGAGAGCTTGCTAACGCTTTATACGGGGTTCAAAATTATATATGAATGCAGCACAGAATCTGGAAAAAATAACATCAAAAACTGAAAGCATCAGTGGAGCAAAGCAGCAGCGCTGAGCAGCTGCAGGGGGGTCCCTCAGACCCCTGACTTGTCTAAGTCTTAAACTCTCTTAAACTAAAACATTAAAAAAAACCAAAAAACTTTCAGAATTCTTGAAATCCAGCTAGGTTTCCCTCTTTGCTGCCAAAGGGTGACTCATTAAAGGCTACTTTCCCATCTGCCTGCAGAAACAATTTTGTGTCTTCTGAAAGGTGTAGGGTCACTGGAATAATGGGTTTCTCTCTTAATAATGGGATCCTGATTGCCTGCGATGGCCCCTTTTTTTAACCTTAATGAAGTTGCTCAGTGCATTTGGCAGGAATAAATGATTTGATGGAGGCCCTCACAATTTCCAAAGCCTGACTCTCCTGGCTCTTGCTCCCACTGAGTGTATAGACTGGAATTAATTTCCAGATGATCTTTCGAGGCAAAGTTCTGCTCAGGCAGAGCACAGTGCAGTTCACTGGATCCACTTCAGCCCTCTTCAATCCCAGTTTTGGAGACAATTTTTCCCTGGAAACCCCATTTACTGCAAGGAGAATGCTGCTGTCTCTTTGGGGAGAGCGTGGCACCTCCCAGAAGCCAACCCTTCCCAGGGGGGTTAGGGAGCAGAGGGGGAAGCTGAGCAGGACAGAAGGAGGCTGCTGTGCTGGGAACAGACCTGTGAGCAGAGAAAAACCCACCTGCCCTTCCTGGGGGGGTCTGCAGCTCCTCCCTGGCCATGGGGCTGGGGAAAGGAGCTGTGGGGCATGAGGGAGGGCAGCTCAGGGATGCAGAGGCAGGACAGCTGGGGTGTCACACTGCTTCTGGGGTGACTCGTGGCAGGGAGGAAGGATGAACCTGGCTTTGTGTTCTCAGAAGGGTGATTTATTATTTATGATACTGTATTATATTAAAGAAGGCTATACTAAACTATACTAAAGAATGCAGAGAGGATGCTTACAGAATGCTAAAAGTCAATAATGAAACTCGTGACTCTTTCCACAGCTTGGCACTGGTTGGCCAAAGAGAGAAAACAACCGACACCAGAATCCAATGGGACAATCACTGTGGGTAAAAAACCTCCAAACACATTCCAAAGGAGCAAAACTGAGGAAAAGCAAATGAGGTAATTATTGTTTTCCTTTTTCTCTGAGGTGTCTCAGCTTCCCAGGAGAAAAACCCCGGGCAAAGGGATTTTTCAGAAAATGTGACTGTGACACGCTGGTGCTGCTGTCTCCAGCAGGGATGTGCTAAAACACCCAGAGCTGGCACTGGGTACCCACAGCACGTGGATTTGGGGGGGCTGGTGCCAGCCTGGCCCCAGAACTCAGCAGCAGCCAAGGGCATCAGGTGCCAGGGCCCAGGTCTGGGTGCACTCCGTGGAAAGGGTGAGCAAAGCCCCATGCTGAAGGCACACAAAGGTGGCTGACAAAACATCTCTCGGACACCCTTCCTAAAAACTTTCTCTAAACTGACTAAAACTTCCCAAACTAACTTCTCCCATTCCTGGGAGAAGTGTCCCAAGAAGGGTGCAGGGAGGAAGGTCCCAGGAATTCCCACAGGGAATCTGAAATGCAGGGAACTCTCAGAACTTTGGGCCTGTGATGGAATCTGAAATGCAGGGAACTCTCAGAACTTTGGGACTGTGATGGAATCTGAAATGCAGGGAACTCTCAGAACTTTGGGACTGTGATGGAATCTGAAATGCAGGGAACTCTCAGAACTTTGGGACTGTGATGGAGTCTGAAATGCAGGGAACTCTCAGAACTTTGGGACTGTGATGGAATCTGAAATGCAGGGAACTCTCAGAACTTTGGGACTGTGAGCCAAAGCTCAGAATTAAAGGCAGGATTTGGTCTGAGGCCCTGGAAAAGGCTCCCAAACTGAGGTGCTGGAAGGGAGAATGTGGATTTGTGGTTTAAAGCAGAGACATGTGGAGCTAAGGAAAGGAAAGTTTAGAGTTTTATAGTTTAAGATATAGAAAAATAAAAGTAGTTCCAGAGGTAATCAAGGAGTTGAGAGTGCAGCACTTGGGTTTGTGTGCCATAACAAGATTGGCTAAGAAAGCTCCCACTGCAGGTACTTTTAAAATATCCCATTATTGTTTTTGGCCAGAAATATCAGTCTCTGTATCAAAGCCCTTCTGGTTCTGCAGGTTAAAATATCCCATAAATGTAAGATCTGACGAGTCAGCAGGGGTGGAAATCCTCTGTGGGACCCCATGGGCAACATCCCTCTCTGGCCATCAGCGTTGCCATTTCTTCTTTTAGAAGGAACTGCAAAAAAAAACAACAAAAAACTCGGGGAATCCTTTTTAGGCAAGCTGGAACAGCAATAAACAGAAGCATGGGCAGTGGCAGAACTGGGAGGTTAAATCCCCAGCACGGGTGGAAGTGGGGCACGCCAGCCTCGAGTAGCTCATGGAGAATTATGCTTTATAATGTTCTTGTGCCCGCTCCGGGCGTGGGGAAAAGCGGATTTTGGTGCAGTAAATTCCCTCCAACCCGGGAATGTTGGAGCCTTGCAAAGCCAAAGCAGATTTGCCTGCATCACACAAAAACTCTTAAATTAATCCTTAGCCAAAATCTAAGCCTCTCTGTGGCTGGCTAATGGAGCTTGGCCATAGGCTGCTGTGTAATCAATACAGCAAATGTGCACCAGCAGCTGCAGGGCTGCTCCAGAGGGATGGGAGCAGCTCCTGGCATTCCTGAGAGCCAGGCTGGGGCTGCTCCAGAAGGATGGGAGCAGCTCCTGGCATTCCTGAGAGCCAGGCTGGGGCTGCAGGGCTGCTCCATGACCTGCAGCTGTATTCTCAGTAAACACACCTGTGCTGTGCATGCGTGTGTGTCTATATAAATATAAATTTAAACCAGCAAATTAAAAAATTCTAAATTAAGAAAAAAATATAAAAAAAATTAGAAAAGAAGGAAAATCATTTAGAATGTGAAAATTCTAAATTCAGAATCAGCAGCCAGCTCCTTTGCTGTTTCCTCATGACGCTGCCCTGGGCTCTCTCCATCCCTCCTATGGCACTCCTGGAGTGTAATTCCCAAAAAAAA
>NW_024512877.1:440039-473488 GCF_017590135.1 Pyrgilauda ruficollis | reverse complement strand
GAGAAAAACCCCAGACAAAGGGATTTTTCAGAAAATGGGACTGTGACACGCTGGTGCAGCTGGCTTCAGCAGGGGTGTGCTAAAACACCCAGAGCTGGCACTGGGTACCCACAGCACGTGGATTTGGGGGGGCTGGTGCCAGCCTGGCCCCAGAACTCAGCAGCAGCCAAGGGCATCAGGTGCCAGGGCCCAGGTCTGGGTGCACTCCGTGGAAAGGGTGAGCAAAGCCCCACGCTGAAGGCACACAAAGGTGGCTGACAAAACATCTCTCGGACACCCTTCCTAAAAACTTTCTCTAAACTGACTAAAACTTCCCAAACTAACTTCTCCCATTCCTGGGAGAAGTGTCCCAAGAAGGGTGCAGGGAGGAAGGTCCCAGGAATTCCCACAGGGAATCTGAAATGCAGGGAACTCTCAGAACTTTGGGACTGTGATGGAATCTGAAATGCAGGGAACTCTCAGAACTTTGGGACTGTGATGGAGTCTGAAATGCAGGGAATTCTCAGAACTTTGGGACTGTGATGGAATCTGAAATGCAGGGAACTCTCAGAACTTTGGGACTGTGATGGAGTCTGAAATGCAGGGAACTCTCAGAACGTTGGGACTGTGATGGAATCTGAAATGCAGGGAACTCTCAGAACTTTGGGATTGTGATGGAATCTGAAATGCAGGGAACTCTCAGAACTTTGGCCCTGTGAGCCAAAGCTCAGAATTAAAGGCAGGATTTGGTCTGAGGCCCTGGAAAAGGCTCCCAAACTGAGGTGCTGGAAGGGAGAATGTGGATTTGTGGTTTAAAGCAGAGACATGTGGAGCTAAGGAAAGGAAAGTTTAGAGTTTTAGAGCTTAAGATATAGAAAAATAAAAGTAGTTCCAGAGGGAATCAAGGAGTTGAGAGTGCAGCACTTGGGTTTGTGTGCCATAACAAGATTGGCTAAGAAAGCTCCCACTGCAGGTACTTTTAAAATATCCCATTATTGTTTTTGGCCAGAAATATCAGTCTCTGTATCAAAGCCCTTCTGGTTCTGCAGGTTAAAATATCCCATAAATGTAAGATCTGACGAGTCAGCAGGGGTGGAAATCCTCTGTGGGACCCCATGGGCAACATCCCTCTCTGGCCATCAGCGTTGCCATTTCTTCTTTTAGATGGAACTTTGAAAAAGCAACAAAAAAACTCGGGGAATCCTTTTTAGGCAAGCTGGAACAGCAATAAACAGAAGCATGGGCAGTGGCAGAACTGGGAGGTTAAATCCCCAGCACAGGTGGAAGTGGGGCACGCCAGCCTCGAGTAGATCATGGAGAATTATGCTTTATAATGTTCTTGTGCCCGCTCCGGGCGTGGGGAAAAGCGGATTTTGGTGCAGTAAATTCCCTCCAACCCGGGAATGTTGGAGCCTTGCAAAGCCAAAGCAGATTTGCCTGCATCACACAAAAACTCTTAAATTAATCCTTAGCCAAAATCTAAGCCTCTCTGTGGCTGGCTAATGGAGCTTGGCCATAGGCTGCTGTGTAATCAATACAGCAAATGTGCACCAGCAGCTGCAGGGCTGCTCCAGAGGGATGGGAGCAGCTCCTGGCATTCCTGAGAGCCATGCTGGGGCTGCTCCAGAGGGATGGGAGCAGCTCCTGGCATTCCTGAGAGCCATGCTGGGGCTGCTCCAGAGGGATGGGAGCAGCTCCTGGCATTCCTGAGAGCCATGCTGGGGCTGCTCCAGAGGGATGGGAGCAGCTCCTGGCATTCCTGAGAGCCAGGCTGGGGCTGCAGGGCTGCTCCATGACCTGCAGCTGTATTCTCAGTAAACACACCTGTGCTGTGCATGCGTGTGTGTCTATATAAATATAAATTTAAACCAGCAAATTAAAAAAAATTCTAAATTAAGAAAAAAATATAAAAAAAATTAGAAAAGAAGGAAAATCATTTAGAATGTGAAAATTCTAAATTCAGAATCAGCAGCCAGCTCCTTTGCTGTTTCCTCATGACGCTGCCCTGGGCCCTCTCCATCCCTCCTATGGCACTCCTGGAGTGTAATTCCCAAAAAAAAGGTGAAAAAAGGGCAAATTTCCTTACCCTTGCCATTTGAGGTGGGGGAAAGACTTTTTTCCCTCCAGCAGTAACTCAAACTGACACCACTGCCTATCTGCACCTTGTATTTTTTAATCTCTTTTCAGGCTGCCTGTGCTCTTAACTATTGTTATGACATTCCCTGGTGGGACATTGACATCCCCTGGTGGGACATGGATGTTCCCTGGTGGGACATGGACATCCCCTGGTGGGACATTCCCTGGTGGGACATGGACATTCCCTGCTGGGACATGGACGTTCCCTGCTGGGACATTCCCTGGTGGGACATTGCTTGTTTCAGTTTTTGTTAGTTTTGTTTTGCTCGTTTCAGTTTTTGTTTGTTTTTTTTTTTTCTTGTTTCAGTTTTTGTTTTATTTTGCTTGTTTCGGTTTTTGTTTGTTTTTTCTTGTTTCGGTTTTTGTTTGGTTTTTCTTGTATCAATTTTTGTTTTGTTTTGCTTGTTTCAGTTTTTGTTTTGCTTTGCTTGTTTCAGTTTTTGTTTTGTTTTTCTTGTTTCAGTTTTTGTTAGTTTTGCTTTGCCTGTTTCAGTTTTTGTTTTATTTTGCTTGTTTCTGTTTTTGTTTTGTTTTTCTTGTTTCAGTTTTTGTTTTTACATGGTTTTTAGTGGTTTGTTTGGTTTTTTCCCTGTTGCAGGCACAGAGGCTGCCCCGTGTGTGCCTCCCCCTGCCCAGGACTGGGAATTTTGGGGTAACCTGTCACCTCCTGCAGGACTCGAGGCCCCCTGTGTCTCCAGCACATGGACGAGGTGTTTGTGCTTCTTTGCCCCTCCCAGGTGAGTGGGAGGCTCAGCTTTTGGGCTGGTGGCACCCAGCAGTCTGGAGAAAGGAGTGACTAAGTGCCCAGGTGTGCTCTGGCTCCCCGGGTGGTATTTTAATGCCAGGTGTGGATTGCACTGCCCTGCCTGGAGCTGCCGTGACCCCTCCGCCCCGGGGCTGATGAAATTGCCCTGTGTGCATCCTCCCTGCTCCCTCTCATTCCCAACCCCCTTTAGCCTCTCCAGCCAGGCCATCACTCCGAAAGAGGCTCCGTTCCCATCCTCTGCTAATTATTATTTTTGAGCTGCAGCTTTCCACACTTAGGGAGCCCATGGCCCATCCTTTGTGGGATTCCCCCCTTTCCCTCTCTGTGCACAGGGAGCTGGAGAGCAGGGAACCTCACCTGGGGCTCTCTGAACAGCTCCACCCCAGGCTGGCAGGCTACAGAAAAGCAGAATTAAGAATAAAAAAGGGCTGGAAATGGGTCGTGCTTCTCCAGGGGGAGACGTGGGGCTCTCACTGGGCCTTGCCTCTTTGCTGTAATGAATTTGTGGCGGGGAACAGCTGGGAGCTGCTTTTGGCAGGAGCGAGGAGAGCAGCAAACGCCGGGCACCTTTCGTTCCCGTCCCTGGGACGTGCCAGCAACAAGCACCGGAGCTGTTTGCTGGGCTGGGCTGCTCCCGGGAGCCCAGCAGGGCTTGGTGGCTGCTAATCAGCCAGGGAGCAGGTCCAGCACACTCCTCCTGCTTCCCGGGGGCTCCAGGAGAGCATCCTTGGGCTGGGAGCTGCCTGCAGAGCCCACGGACACCCCTGAGCCCAGCACAGCCCCCCACAGCTGCCAGGCTTTGCCTCATGAGGCTCCCTGGTGCTCCAGAGGGAGGAATTCTCCTTCTGGTGCTCCCCTGTCAGGAGAACGGGGAGGGGAGGCACTGCTGGGGCAGGATGGAGCTGCAGAGGGGACTGTCCTGCTGTCCCCTGTCCCCGGGGGCTCTGTGAGCTCCTGTCAGCCTGGGCAGGGGGACAGGGAGGGCAGAGGGCTCTGCTCCCGCTGCCCAGGGAAAGAGGGCAGGGATGGATGGGATTTGGGAAGGCATTCCTGCCTGGGAGGGTGGCACAGGCTCCCTGAAGTGTCCCAGGCCAGGCTGGACAGGACTGGGAGCAGCCTGGGACAGTGGGAGCTGTCCCTGCCACGGCAGGGGTGGCACTGGGTGGCTTTAATGTCCCTCCCAGCCCAATTATTCTCTGATGTTCCATGATTCTCTGGCTCCAGGGTCCCCCTGCCCAGCTGGCTTGCATGTGAAAATGAGCAGGGCAGAACTGGCAGGGAGCTGGGAGTGCTCACCATGCAAAGCTCTGGGAGATAAATCCTGAAATGCAGAGAGGTTTGTTGCTGGCATCGATTAATCAAAACAGACTTTATTAAAAACCAAAAATCACAGCGTTGGCCAAGGCATCAGTGATCATGTAGCTAATTTTCCATCATGTTTTGCTAACACTGCATCAATAAAAATGCAGTGATTTCCCTGAAGCAAATCCAGCAATATCTGGCGTGATGCAGAGCCAGGAGCGTGCACCAGCCTCCCGTGAGGTGCTGTGTGGGAATTTGTGACACACACAGGTGGCAATTGCCCTCAGACTCCTGACTGCCTTTCACTTCAATATCATTGCAGTCACACCCCAGGGGAGAAAAGCGAGGAGTTTGTAAGGGAGACACTCCTGCCTTGGGCTGGAAAAGCTTTTCTCAGTGTGAGGCTCTGTGAAATACGAGCACAACCAATTAAAACATGAATACAGTAAGTGCACAAAGCGCTGGAGTGACAATGACAGTAAGAGGTGACAATTTGGCTGCTGGGGACAGGAGTTCCTGGTGCAGATCTTTGATGACCGGGCTGGGAATTCCTCTTTCCATGTGCTGAAAATTTCCTTTTTCCTCTATGCAGAGCAGAGCAGGGAGGGGATAATTGGTGCTTTGGGGATCAGGAGGACAGCCAGCACTGCCACCAGGAGCCAGCTGCATCCCCAAGGGCTCCCTGAGGAACCCGGCCAGGACGAGCAAACAGAGCTGCTGCCTCTCTTGGGACACTTTGGGAATCTCCTTCTTAGGGAAGGGATGGTTTCCAGAGAGAATTCCCAAAGCAGCAGCCTCTAAAGGATGGTTCCCAGAGAGAATTCCCAAAGCAGCAGCCTCTAAAGGATGGTTTCCAGAGAGAATTCCCAAAGCAGCAGCCTCTAAAGGATGGTTCCCAGAGAGAATTCCCAAAGCAGCAGCCTCTAAAGGATGGTTTCCAGAGAGAATTCCCAAAGCAGCAGCCCTTACCCCCTGGCTGCAGCCATCCCCTCCTGCTGAGGTTTCCCTGTCCGTTTTTCCTGCAGGAAAGCCAAACCGAAGGAGCTGCTCCCAGGATGTGCCAGGATGCTCCACGTCCCCCCAGGAGCAGTGAGAACGTGGCACAGAGCTCAGCCCCAGGGTGGCTGAAGGTTTAATGATTTTTTTTTTTTTAATTTTTTTTTCCTCTCCCGGCTATCCTGACCCCAGTGGGCTGGCAGGAGCTGGGGCAGGCTGCTCTGGAAGATGGTGGAGCCAGGAAAGCCGAGGCCAAATTCCTGGAAGTAGAAGCACAGGGACTCAGCATTCACGGTAAATCTTTTGCACAGTGGATTTTTGCAGGTATTTCAGTGCAGGAATTGCTGCCTCTGCTGAGACAGAAATCGGTTTGGGCTGGAAGGGCCCTTGAAGCTCATCCCATTCCAGCCCTGCCGTGGGCAGGGATGTTTTCCTCTATCCCATGGCACTCCAAGGTGGTCTGGGATATTTCCAGGGATCCAGGGGCAGCCCCAGCTGCTCTGGGCACCCTGTGCCAGGGCCTGCCCACCCTGCCAGGTGAATTCCTCCCCAAAATCCCATCCAAACCCACTCTCTTTCCTTTTGCAGCCGTTCCCTGTGTCCTGCTACTCCAAGCCCTTGCAAAAGCCTCTCTCCATTTTTCTTGTGGGTCCTGCAGCTATGAAATCCCGATTATCTTTCTGAGGAATTCATTACTAACTGCACAATCTGTGGTGTTCTGGGATAATGAGAATAAATATTCATCAAGAGTCTTACATGGGGATTTGTAACAGCCCACAAAAACAAGGCTCGTTTGAGATCTGTGATGATAATGTTCTTTCACAGCTGCTTTGGTGAGGGGGGAGCTGCTGCTGCCTCTCCAGTTTGTGGTGAAATCCAAGAGTGGGTGTTCCCTCCCGAGCCCCCAGAGCTGCTGGTGGGAGCCTGGAGCCTGCTGAGCTGCACTTGGTGTCATTCCACTGCCTCCATCCCAACTGCATCCCACAGAAAAGAAACGATCTGCTTTTTCTTTAAGCTTGAGGATAGTGAATTCATGCTAAAATGGCATTATCTTTCTTATTTTTTTTTTTTTCCCCTACACATAATGTTGGATCCTATGTGATAATTTATCACAGAAACATTTCCCCCCCTCCTACTCCTAATGGGAAATTTCTGCAGACAGAAAATCCTTAAATGTGAAAAGGCCAGAGGCTGGTACAAGCTAAACAGAGGATGATTAAGATCAAATACAAAACCTTGGTAAGAAGATAAGAGGCAACACAGCCTCAGAACAAAATATTTAGATAAGGATTATGTGGGACACTGCAGGGGAGGGAAGAGAAGGGGTAGGAAGTTGGGGGCTCTGCTTTTCCTCCCCACATTCCTCATCCCCTCCACCCTCTCCAGCACCTCCCTTTGGTTGTTGTCCTGTGCCACAGATTTATTTATTTATTTACAAATAAATAACAAGCAGACGAATATTCCATATATATTTATTTATATATAAATAAAGATATTTATTTTTATATATTTATCTATGATATAGCATATAGATTATTATATATAACATGTAATATATATATATTATATATCTAAAATATGCATCTATAGAAAATATTTTATATATTTATATATTATTTATGTACATGTTTTATAGAATAAAATTAAAAAAAATATTTTTTATATAAATGTAGAAATGCAAAACCAAGACAGATGAGAGTTGCCATGGGTGTGAACCTGTTTCCCACTTAATCTTTAATTTCGTGACAGAAGCCAACACTATTGATTTTGCCCGAGACATTTGACCAAAAGGGAATTATTTTTTTTCAAATCTGCCGAGGAAAGTGATTCTCGGGGAGGCAGTTATTTAAATAATTGCCGTGGGGTTTGCTGGCATTGCCAGACGAGGTGACCCTGAGCCGGACCTGTGATCCTTGTGGCTCTTCCAGCCCGGGATATTCCCTGGGCATGGGGGCTCGGTGGGATGCAGGAACAGCTGGAACAGCTGTGTGAGCCCCGCCAGGCTCTGGAGGGCACTCAGGGCCTGCCCTGCTCCCTGCTGCAGGTGTGCCCTCGCCGGGGGGCTCTCGGTGACAGCAGAGCTCCCTCTGTCAGCGCCTCTGACAGCTCTGTCCCTCTGTCTGTCTGCCCTGCCCTGCCCTGCCCTGCTCCCTGCTGCAGGGGTGCCCTCGCCGGGGGGCTCTCGGTGACAGCAGAGCTCCCTCTGTCAGCGCGGAGCCCCTGCAGCCATCCCTGCCCTGCCAGGAGGGCTGGCACACGGGAGAGTGGCTGCTCTGGGCCACAGCCTGTGCCACACCACCCCGCTGCGGGTGTGCACCCCTCTGCATCCCTCTGCATCCCTCTGCATCCCTCTGCATCCCTCTGCATCCCTCTGCACCCCTCTGCATCCCTCTGCATCCCTCTGCACCCTTCTGCATCCCTCTGCATCCCTCTGCATCCCTCTGCATCCCTCTGCAGCCCTCTGCATCCCTCTGCATCCCTTCTCCATCCTCCTTTATGCCCTGTCCCTCCATGCCCTGTCCCCAGTCCCTCCCCAGCTCTCCTGGAGCCCCTTCAGGCTCTCCCTGGCACCTTCTCCTCTCCAGGTGAGCCCCCCCAGCTCTCCCAGCCTGCAGCAGCCTCAGAGCATCCCCATGGCATCCTCTGGATCTCTCCAGCAGCTCCAGGTGCTGCTGCTGTGTCCCCAGGGCTGCAGGTGGGGTCTCAGCTGGGCTCTCCATGAATTCTCTGCCCTGCCTGGATTTTCCCTGCTGAACTCTCAGGCAAGCAGGTAAATCTGAAGTTTTGCTCTCGTTCCCACCTGTGAAATCTCTCTGCAGTCGCTGAGGGAGGCAGCTGGGCTGGAGCAGGAGCCCAGGCTTTGGGCAAAAGCCAAAGCAGTGGTTTTTATCTGTGGTGACTGCCCTGCCACACTGCTGGAAGCGCTGCCAGCCGGGATGGGCAGCCCTGCACAGCAAGAATGTCAGGAATGCTGCACACAAAAGCCTGGGGACCTGCTAGAAGAGAAAATGAAATGTAACATGGTGGTGTGACCTCCAATGGGTTGGAGCAGAAGGGCCACAAATGACAGGGTTTGTGCAGAGATGGGAAACTTTTAATCAAATCAGCTTAGGCAATATTCACCTGAGGGTTCAGCTCTCCCTGAGCCACAGGCTTCAGGGAGTTGAGCCTCTGAAGCTCTTCAGCCACTGCAGAAATCCTGTTTTGGAGATGTATCCCTGTTCCTAGCCTGGAAAATGTTTCAGGCCCATCATTTTAGGACATTTTAGGTCCAAATACACAGAATAAAAGTGCCTGCAGCTCTCACCCTCCCTGCAGAGGAGGAAGGGGAGGAGGGCAGAGCTGGGAGCTCCAAGCAGGAAAACCCACAGGGTGTACAGAAAAGTTGGAAACTGACTTCAGGGGTATTCATTCCCTAATTTAGTGGGAATGGGGGAAAAAAAGGAAAAGTGAAATGATGCTTCCACATATTTGTTTCCTACCACACCAACAGGATCCTGTGGCTGACAGTGAGCCATAATTAGCTACTCACAGGCATTTTTGATGTTTCCCCATGATGAAATGACCTGTCTGAATACAGAGAAGAACAACTAATGAGATTCCTGACTTGCCCCTTTCCTGTGTTTTAATTACAAACCAGCAGATGCAATTCATGACATTAAATAAGATTTCCCCACGTTTCCTTTTTGAGCAAGATAAGGCACTTAAATTTAATCCTTCCAAGAATGCACAAATACTGAATGCTTGATGCAGACACAGTCTTACCATGAATTTATGCGGAAGCTTAATGCTTCTGTAAATTAATCAATAACATGGTTAAATTATATTTGCTCAGCTAATTATTTTCCGTGTCCTGTGAATTAGAACTCCATCAGTCCCTGGGAGAAACCAGCCCTGCTGTTTGTGCCCTGTTAGTGTTTACACAAATGCTCCTGGTGTATTATTGAAGTGTTTGTTTGCTCTCTTGGGCTGGGAGCTTTTCCTTTGCTGTTTGAGTGGCAACTGTGGAGCCATGCAGTGAGAATTCCATTTTTTTTCCTGTGTTGACCCTGCCAAATCCATTCCAGCAGGGAAATGCTGTGCATTTCTAGGCTCTCCTCAGAGCCCTCCTTGGGGGAGCAGGATTTAACCCCCCAGGAAACCCTGGGATATTTTGGGTGCTGGGAATGGACCCTGACTAAAGGGTGAATTTGAAGGGCACGGCTCCCAGCGTGGGGTGGAGGAGATGTTGTTCAGGGGCTCCTTCTGACCTGAGTTATTCTGTGATTCAGGAATCTGGTTATCCAAGAGATGTTCCCCACTCAGTTTTCCTGAAGCCCTGCACCAGACGCCCGGCAGCTATGGCAGCAGGCAAAGCAGCAGAAACCCAAGAGGACAAACCAGGGCTCAACAAGGGCCAGAAGCAGCAGGACAGGATCCCTGCCTTCCCATTTTCCACGTTTTTATGGGCAGCAGCCGGCTGCAGAGGGGGGGTAAGTCGCTGGATACGGAAGACAAACTGAACGTGGAGAGGTTGGTAGAATGCTTCTCACTTTGGCTCCCCTCCTAACCGTGGTTTTACACACACAAACACACCTGGGCAGCAGGAAATACTCCCTGGAAAGGACACTTCTATCCCTTTCCATCCCTGACATGCCAGCGAGCTGGCACGTTTAGCACTCGTGCATTTGCTTGGTGCTTCTGAAGAGAGATAAATGGCAAGGGAAAAACTGGAGGCAAGAGAGTTCAGATGAATAGCAGCAGGCTTGTATTTCAATATCCAGCTAGTTATACCCTAAATTGTTCTTTTACCGTGGAACAAATTAGGTTTTCTCTCAACATATGGAGTTCAATTTTGCCACAAAAGTATCCTAGTTTATGCCTGGGTTTTTATTTCCCATGCTGGGGCACATTCAGAGATTAGGCTGAATATTTCATGCATACATTCATAGCTATAAGAATTTGTAAAGAGGATTTACTGTTCCCTGTTTGGGTTTTTTTATTAGATTTTTACCCGTGGTTTCTGTTCTGGTTTTCACAAATATCTTCACCTGGCATTTTCCAGGAAAGAAAAAAAGAAAGACAAGAACTCTTCAATGGGCAGTTCACCTTCTTGCCATAAATCTAAAGGGTTTTTGGTTTTTTTCCTAAATAGAAGTGGTGTTTCTCTGAACTCTTGGTGCAGGTCTGGCTCTCTCAGCTCCTGGGGCAGCGATGCTCCCACTGCACTCCCATCCCAGGCAAATGGCTGATTTCTGCAGAGGAAAACAATTTGTTACGTGGCCAAATGCCACTCTGAGGAGCTGGATGTGCAGCCCTTTGAGCACGTGGGTGTCTCTGGAACCCTGCTTGTTCCACAGCTCCATGTGCAGCACAGGAATGTCTGCAGGTGTGTGTGTATATATATATATATATACACACACACAGAGGTATTGGCAGCTTTGGGTCTCCCTTCTCCCTCTTCTGCAGCTTTGCTTGTCCCCTGCAGAGCTGTTTCAGGTTTGGGCTCAGCTCCTCTGTGTCCTGCAGGTTTGCCTTGTCCCTGGCTCTGTCCCCAGAGCATCAGAGCCCAAGTGCTTTGGGAGCAGAGCAAAAGAGGTCTCTCTTTTGGGAGAGCTGCCTCTGCCTCCCCTGGCACTCTGGCACTGAGCTGAGGTGGAATATTCCTGATTTCAGCACACCCCAGGGACTCAGCAGGGCTTCCCCTCCCTCAGCATGAGCGCAGCCCTGTCAAGGGCAGGGCTTGAGGCTTTTTATGGCTGTTTTTTTAAATAAATGACTCCAATGCAGAGCTTTTGCCTCAGAAGGGACTTTTGTCCCAGGTGGCTCTGGCTGCTTCCAGCTCTTCCAGAACAGGACAATGAGAACCTGCCTCAGCCTCTTGCAAATCTCTGCTGTGGCTGGGGGCTCAGCCACCCCAGGGGGCTCTGGGGAATGTTATTTTGGTAGTGTTTTGTGTCATTTTGGTAGTGCTTTGTGTTATTTTGTTAGTGGTTTGTGTTATTTTGGTAGTGCCTTGTGTTATTTTGTTAGTGGTTTGTGTTATTTTGGTAGTGCCTTGGGTTATTTTGGTAGTACCCTGGGTTATTTTGATAGTAACTTGGGTTGTTTTGATAGTAGCTTGGGTTATTTTGATAATACCTTGGGTTATTTTTATAATACCCTGGGTTATTTTGGTAGTAACTTGGCTTATTTTGATAGTGCCTTGGTTTATTCTGATAGTAACTTTGGTTATTTTGGTAGTACTTTGAGTTATTTTGGTAGTAATTTGGGTTATTTTGATAGTAACTTCGGGTTATTTTGGTAATGTCTTGTGTTATTTTGATAGTAACTTTGGTTATTTTGGTAGTAACTTGGGTTGAGAGTAACTTTGGTTATTTTGGTAATACCCTGGGTTATTTTGGTAGTACTTTGGTTATTTTGGCAATGTTTTGTGTTATTTTGATAGCACCCTGGGTTATTTTAGTAGTAACTTGGGTTATATTGGTAATGTTCTGTGTTATTTAGGTAGTACCCTGGGTTATTTTGGTAATGTTTTGTGCTATTTTGATAGTAACTTTGGTTATTTTGGTAATGTTTTGTGCTATTTTAGTAATGTTTTGTGCTATTTTGATAGCACCCTGGATTATTTTGGTAATGTTTTGTGCTATTTTGATAGTAACTTTGGTTATTTTGGTAATGTTTTGTGCTATTTTGATAGCACCCTGGGTTATTTTGGTAATGTTTTGTGCTATTTTGATAGCACCCTGGGTTATTTTGGTAGTCCTTTGGAATAGCTTTTGGGAGGTGAGGCTCTGCTCTTGCTTTGGGGTACATTTTGTGTGCCAAACAGGAACAAAGGGCCTGGGATTACACCATGGTAGGAAATTCTGGCCTGTTGCAATGAAGAGCTGAGTTAAGCAGCTGAGGGGTTTTTTGTTGGTTTTTTTTTTTTTTTTCTGCCTGGGAAAGAAGGGATAACAGTGAATAAAGACAAGATAATAATGGTTTAAAAGAAAAGCATTCACTGAGGGATTGATTTACTGTAGGCTTAATGGAGGGTTGCCTGAAGAGTTGATCCAGCAGAGGAAGGTAAGCTGAAATACATGGAAAAATATCCCTTATTTCAGAGAATAAACACAGCTCTCTATGTACATCCTAATTATCCTCCTTTCAGGGGAAGTTAATATTTCCTTTGTAGCCCATTTAGGTCAAACTCATTCACAACCTTTTTTCAGAGGCAGCACACTCGTGCCTTACAGCATTTCTTTTCCAGCATTGCACACACCACAAACACTGCTTGCTTGCCACAGGACTCTTGTGGTGTATATATATATATATTTTATTTATTAGTATTTTAATTTTTTTTATATACAGGGATCTTCTGTACAATCAGGCCAAGATTTTTGCTGAGGCCCACTCCCACCAGCACCGTTTATAGGCATAAGGAATATCAACAACCACAATATTTGCTCACAGTTCCCATTAAAACAGGCTAAATTATATTATTCCCATTAAGATCGTGTGGGCCTGATAAGCAATGATGTAAAGAAACAAAGCTTAGTAAAAAATGAGTAATTCCAGACAAACTGATTTAATGAATGACCCAAACCAATCAATAGCAGCAATATTTTAATAGAATTTTGCAGCCAATTAATAAAGTGCAACTCCAGCCCCAGAGAAATCAATGGGATTTTGCCTTTGACTGAAGTGGGAGCATAATCCAATTTGTGGTGTCTAGTGGAGCACAGCACTCCTGCTCTAGAGCCTGACTGACTGTTTCAAGTGTTTCATTGGAAGTTTACGATGTGAAACCCTTTCTTCCTGCTCAGGGACAAGAGGAATGATGTGGGGAATGAGCAGTGCTGCTTCCAGGGCTGATCCAAGGGGCTCTGCCCGGCACTCTGGGAGCCCTTCCAGGTGACCTGGGGACAGGGATGCACACCCTGCAGCCCAGAGGAGAGGGATGCTCCTTTGGCTCAGGTGAGTGAAGCTCCCAAACACTCCAGAAGTCCCAGTTCCGTTCTGGAGCTCTGGAACACCCACGTTATGGGTGGATAAACACACCACAACCGTTCCTGAGGGCTGTTCCTGCAAGAGAACCTCCCGAGCTGGCTGTCCTGCAGTGTCCTTGGAAATCCCCCCCATTAGGAAGGGTTCCAGCGAGCTGGAGCTCAGTCTCCTCACTGCAGCTGAGGCTGCTCCGTGGTCTCCTTCCCAGGAACTCTCCCTGCTCACCCCTGGCTTGGGGAGCCTCTCCTGCTCAGGTTCCTGCTCCTTCCCCTGCAGCCCTTTGCTCCCTGTCACCCTCCTGGCATTCATCCCCGAGCTCAGCCACCCCCTCAGGAGGTTTCTGGCTGCTCCTCCTCTCCCTTTTCAGGTTTGCTGCCCCAAACCCACACAGAGAACCCCAGGGGAGCTGCACAGAGAACCCCAGGGGAGCTGCACAGAGAACCCCAGGGGAGCTGCACAGAGAATTCCAAGGGAAACTGCACAGAGAATTCCAGGGGAAACTGCACAGAGAATTCCAGGGGAGCTGCACAGAGAATTCCAGGGGATCTGCCCGGAGAATCCCAGGGGATCTGCACAGAGAATCCCAGGGAAGCTGCACAGAGAACTCCAGGGGAGCTGCACAGAGAATCCCAGGGAAGCTGCACAGAGAACTCCAGGGGAGCTGCACAGAGAATCCCAGGGAAGCTGCACAGAGAACTCCAGGGGAGCTGCACAGAGAATCCCAGGGAAGCTGCACAGAGAACTCCAGGGGAGCCTCCCCACTGCAGAGCACGCGGAGCACGCTCCCTCGGTGATCCCAGCCCAGGTAAATGTTCCCAGAGCCAGGAGAGCCCTTCCCAGGGCGAGTGGGATTCCCTGCACCCCGGTATCCCGGGCTGTGGGGCTCAGCCAGGACAGCACATCCCCAAAGGGGGGGGTCTAAAGGGGATTTCCTTGCTGCCCTTCCTCCTTTGTTGTTGGATTCCTGACGGGAGGAGGGTGAGTCCCCAGGGAAATCCCTGCCTCCAACAGCAGCAGAAATCAGTGTCTGGAAACAGGAATGTGATCGTTCTCCCCCCAGTACAGCCTTTTGTTGTTTGACATCCTTGTTCCTCCCTGCCAGCCCTCCAGTGTCTCCTCTCCTTCCCACTGCCATGCCAGGTGCTTTAATAAGGTCCAAATGGAGCAGATTTTATCAACTTTAGACACCAAACAAAACCTGAACTTATGTTTTGCTGCATCCATGCTGAATTTTAATTTGCTTCCCATTTACTTCCCGAGCAATTGTTAAGCCTCGTCCACATGTGCATCCCTAAGGTGTCCAGTGTAATTAATGAAGAATAACACAATCAGGAGCAGAGGAGCTGTTCTCCCTGGCAATGGCCTTGTGCAGAGATGCAGCTCCTCTCATCCCAATGATCCTTCAATTCCATCCTCTGCCTGCAGTGTGAGCCCTGCTCCTCTCCAACATAACAGCACCAGCTTTCCTGAGAAAAAAAATCCTTTGTTTTAAGTCAGGCTGCACACATCAGGCTGTTTTCCATCTTCTTTCCTTTCCCTTCCCTCACTTCCAGCCCCCAAACTCCCAGCACATCTTTGGGATAAATAGTTATTAGACATTCCTCCATCTCCTGGCATGAAAGCAGCTGCTGCTGGCCCATGGGCAGAGGAATTCCCGTTTTGCCTGGCTAGGAACAGCCCTGGCTTGTCCCTGAGGAGGAGCTGGGAGCCCTCAGGAATGTGGTGCCACACCTTTGTGCCCTGGCAGGCTGCAAATCCCTCCTGGTTTGGTCTCTGAGCTGGGCTTTGGGGGCACGGGGTGCACAGGCTGGGGTGGCAGTGCTGGAGCTCCCTTTGTGGTTTGTTTTGGAGGTGGGAATGAACAGTGTGATTGCATTCAGGATGTGGGCTTGGGAGAGGGGACTGGACTGCACAGGGAAGTGCCCAAATCATGATGAGGAAAGATGGAAAAACCCCTTTTTGGCATGGTTTGAGACTGACTGGTTTAGTTCCCAGCTCTGCTTGGCTACTGGGGAGCTCCAGCTCAGGGGTGTATTACAATGCTGAGCCCCAAAAACAGCCTTGGGAGTCTGAGCCTAAACCCTTGTTTCTAAAAGCATCAGGTAAAACAGAAGCTGTCCCCTCTTTCTACAGACCTTGCCTCTCACCTGTCTTCAGGCCATCAGTGCCACCACCTCCCTTCTGTCCCTTTGTGTCCCACCCACCAAAGCCCAAAAACGAGGCAGCTCCCCTGTTTTGATGTCCCTTGAAAAGGAAGAAGTGGAGCATCCCCAGCCCACAGGATTTACAGAACCTGTCAGTGAGCTCAGTCACTGTCAGGACTGCTGTCAGGAGCCTGCAGCAGCCAGGGAGAACAGCTCCTGTGCTCCTGATCATGTTATTCTTCATTAATTACACTGGACACCTTAGGGATGCACATGTGGACGAGGCTTAACAATTGCTCGGGAAGTAAATGGGAAGCAAATTAAAATTCAGCATGGATGCAGCAAAACATAAGTTCAGGTTTTGTTTGGTGTCTAAAGTTGATAAAATCTCCCCAGCTGCTGGCACTCACCGAAACAACCCGCGCTGCCCTGGCAATCTGCTGTATTTCCAAGAGCTCCGTGCCATCAGAAGCCCCCGGACACCCCTGGAGGTGCTGGCTGTGAGCAGCAGGGTGAGGCAGCAGCTTTCTGGCAGCTGCTGTCTCTGCCAGCCCGCCCTGCTCCCCCTGAGTAAATGCCTTGTAGAGGCCTGAAGCAGTTTAGAGCACTCAGTACTCAGAGGAGTGTTTAATATTTGATTACTGCAGGGTTTCACTGCTCTCCATGGAGGTTCCTGGGTGTCCAGGAGCCAGGCTCCATCAGACATGGCACCACCACCTGTGCCTGGCAGCCTGGGGATTTTGCTGGATGTGACCCAAAATAAGAGTGAGTTCTTGCAATGCCAGCGTCACTCCGGGGTCACCTTGGGGCTGGAGACCCAGGTGAGCAGGGGAATTCCCTCTCCAAGCACAGGAGGTGCTCCTCTCACCCCAAAATGTGCCCATTTGAAGAGAGCGGGGAGGAGGTGCCCTTTCATCTTTTAACAGTGCAAACAGAGCAGAAGAGCAGGCAGCAATAGTAAAGGTAGCACAAATAAAAAGGCTTCTGTTGCCTTCAGGCCATTTTCTCCTGGAGTAAGAACGGACTCAAATCACCTTTTGCAGGCTCATGGCAGCAGTCAATGGCAATACCACAGGAAGCCTTGGAACCCTTGGAGTGCAGTGTGCATTCCTTGAGCAGCCCTTCAGGGAGCTGAAAACAGCCTGGCTAACCCAGCAGGTGACGATGGGCACGGCAGGACGAGCTGCTGCCACCCAGCAGTGCTCCTGAACAGCTTTCCTAAGCATGTCCTGAGTGCCCACAGCCCCCTGTGCCCTTCCTGCAGGGTTTGCTGCCAGGGCAGGGATGCAGGGAGCTCATGGAGCCCCATCCTGCTGGGCTCCCTGCCAGCCTCGGGGGAGCTGGGATCCCTGGAGCCCTGCTAAGCTCTGTGTGCAGCCTGCCTCTGATAGATCTCCACTTCTGCCTGCTCCAGGAGTGCTCCTGAGCCTCAGGCTGAGCTCATTAGGCTGCAGCACAGCCAAGCTCTCTGCTGCTGCTGCTGCTGAGAGCACAGAACGGGCTCTGGACATTCTGGCTGCACATTTGTGCTGGATTAGAGCCTCTTGCCTTCTCTAGAGGTGCATGTGTACAGAGAAGCACTCTGAAATGAAAGGTGGAGTTATTCAAAGAGGAATTAATCCTGCTGTAGGGGAGGCAATTGAGCGTTGACATGATTGGTGCCTGTAACTAATTAAACACTGAGCTCACTGACAGGTTCTGTAAATCCTGTGGGCTGGGGATGCTCCACTTCTTCCTTTTCAAGGGACATCAGCACTTCAAGAGCCAGAGAGGGAGCAGAAGGTGGTGCCCCAGGGAGATCCAAGTGAACACCCTGATTGGAAGGGAAGAGCAGATGTGGCTCAGGGAGAGATGAGCTGGAAAGGCTGCGTGCTCCTCCACGCTCCACTCCTCTCTGAAGGCAGATTTTGGGTGGACACGTTTGCATGAGAACTGGCAGGCAAGCATTCCAACAGCTCGCAGAGGGAGGATGCACAGTGAGGTGTGAGCAGGGATTTGCTCTCCATTCCTCCCACCTGACCCTGAATCCCTGGGATCTGCAGTGCCCCACAGGGAGCACCTGTGTGTTTGTGCTGTCAGAGAGGGGCTGCCAGGGGGGTTTGGAAATGCCCCAGCCAGCCAAGAGCCTTCAAATGGAGCTGCAGTTCTGGGGGCACAGGGCTGTGAGAGCCCCTCCAGGCTGCCCCACACACGGGATTTACCTGCAAAAAATGGCTCAGGTGAGCAAAGTCAGGGCCTCGCTGGCATCTGGGGGAGGGTCAGGAGCTTTTCCAGGTCCCAGTTACTCACAGTGGTTTGGGGTTTTATCCCAGCCTGTCTCCTGTAAATTTGGAAAGCTTTAAAGCTCTTTTAAGCTCCTGAACCTTGCCTTCAGATTCCATTTGGAGCTTTCCCTCTGCTGCCTCCTTCCCCTCAGGTTCCAACAGAAGGAACCATCCTGCAGCAGTGCCACCTGGGTGTCCCCTGGACCCACAGCAGTGTCACCTGGGTGTCCCCTGGACCCACAGCAGTGCCACCTGGGCGTCCCCTGGACCCACAGCAGTGCCACCTGGGCGTCCCCTGGACCCACAGCAGTGCCACCTGGGCGTCCCCTGGACCCACAGCAGTGCCACCTGGGCGTCCCCTGGACCCACAGCAGTGCCACCTGGGTGTCCCTCTCTCCTGCTGGTGGGTCTCACCCACCAAAGGCTCTAATTCCTGCAGAAAGGAACCCCACCCAGCCATGGGGCACTCCCTGGGTGTATTGCTGCATTTTAATCCTGTTTCTCTGAGCAGTTTTCATCCTCTCTGCAGCCTTGCCCTGGTGATTTTCTGCATGGCCTCAGCTGCTGACCCTCCCAGAGCATCCAAGGTAGAATTATTTCCAGCACCTGTGATGGATAAGGCAGCCAGGAGAATGGATGCAGGGCATTAGGCATGGTCTGTGCTCACCTTCAGGAGCTGCCTGCCTGAAAACGTTGGGCAAAGAGTTTTCCTGTTTAAAAAAAATGACGTTTAAACACTGGTTTTAAGAGAGATCTTCCATCATAAATTGATTTCTGGTTCTGGAGTTAAAATAAGGAATCTAAAAAGCAGTTTGGGGAATTCAGGGGTAAAGGAAGATGATGGAGACTGCTCAGGGTTAACAGCACAGGTCTGCGCAGTGTTCCTCTAAGGGAGCAGTGTCCTGCCAAGAAGGGAGCTTCCCTCAGACCCATCTCTGACTTCTGCTTTCATCTCCTTCTTTGTGCAAAGTGCCTGAAATTCCTGCATCACCGGCTCTTCCCTTCTGCCTGTGGCAGAGATGTGGAACTCCTCTCCCTGTAAGTACAAACCTGGTGATGGATTTCTTTCTGTGTTTCACACCTCAGCTGAGGACTTTTTGTTCTCACCAGATTCCTGGTTGTAGACTCGAATCTGAATTGCCCACATCCCTTGGGAGCATTTTCCACATGGAAATGTAACATTATACTGAATAATTTGCATTATCTGGCACTTCCTTCCTTCCTTCCTTCCAAGAAGTAACCAGCCAGCCCATGGTTTGGGTGGACAGTTTCCTCTTCAGGGCTTTAGCTTTGGCTTTGATGATGTTGTGTAGGCACCTAAAGCTGTAATTAAATTAATACCCTTACAGACAATGTCTGATATTGCCAAACACACGAGCAAAAAACCCAGAATTTGTCTTTCTTCCACAGCACTTCTAGGGCCCTTTATTGCCTTTGGTGGGCCAATTTTTTACCTTATATTTTCTAACAGGTTCGGAGAACTGGAGAAACAGCAGCACGTCACCGTCCCCACCAGCTGTGAGATGTCACTGTCCATCCCTGTGTCAGGGTAGGAGCAGAAAGCAGCCAAAGCAGCAGCAGCAGCAGCATTTCCTGGGCTGCCCGAGGCACAGCAGCCTCTGCAAGGGGTGCTTGCCCAGGCTTGCAGGGATCTGGGCTGCAGCTCGTGGGAGGCACTCTGGATCTGTGCCTTGCACACCAGACACCGCCCAGTGCCACCTGGGACCGCTGGTGTGGCACAAAATGACAGCATTTTCCTTCTGCTTCTCAGGGAGGATTATCCCCTACCTGTGCCTTTGCTCCGGGATGCAAAAGCAGCAGCCGTGAGGCTCGGCCACTTCTTTGCTCGGTTGCCCTGGTGAATTTTGGAGCTGGAAGAGCGAAGCTTTGATGTTGGCTGGAATACCTGACTTTCCTGTACCTGTCTAACATCGTGATTAGGCTTTTGTGTTTGATCAAAACGAGAAATCTACATTAAAGGGCTACACCAAGTACCTGTTGGCTTGATCTGAAGGAAAATAACAATCAGCTGTTTTCCCAGGGCTGCAGCACCGAGGAAATGAGCCCCACTCAAGCCTCAAGTTTAGCTTTTGTTGAAGAACAACTGTAATGACCCATTTTAAACAATATTTCTGCAGGTGGAAGTTCAGGTCTTCTGTACTGGATTTCAACAGAGCTGCAATCTTGCAGTTAAGAAATTGTTAGCCCTGCAATTAGGCACCTTTAATTGAATCCCTGCCACTTGCTTAATTATAGCAGCACTTCAGCCGCCCTGTGAGGAGCAGTGAAATCAGCCCTGCCCCACCTCTCCAGGCTGCCATTGGCTGCAAACCTGCCGGGCTGGACGGGCTGCACTCAAGGGGATTTCAAAGCACATAAATAGCAGGGCCTCGGAGCTGCAGGAATGGATTTCCACCTGTCGGAGCTCCAGCCTCTCGCCAGGAACCCGACCTGCTGCCCCGGGAAACCGCTGGAGAAGCAATTCCGCGTCCTGCGGTCCATGGCTTGTGTGAGTGGGTGACCCTGGCAGCATGGCGTGCTGCGTGCTGCAGATCGCCGGGCTGATCTTGGGCGGCGCGGGCATGGTGGGCACGCTGGCGGCCACCGCCATGCCCCAGTGGAGGGTGTCTGCCTACGTGGAGGGCAACATCGTGGTGTTCGAGAGCATCTGGGAGGGGCTGTGGATGGACTGCATCAGCCAGCTGGGCCTCAGGCTGCAGTGCAAGTTCTACGACTCGCTGCTGGCGCTGCCGCCGCCGCTGGAGGCCTTGCGGGCCCTCATGTGCCTGGCGGCGGCGCTGGCCGTGCCGGCCTTCCTGCTGGCCATCACTGGGGTCAAGTACAGCCAGCGCCGCACGGAGGGGCCCGGGGCCGTCAGCACCTTCGTCCTGGCGGCCGGGATGGCCTTCCTGCTGACGGGCACGCTGGTGCTGGTCCCGGTGTCCTGGGCCGGGGGCAGCGTCATCCGCGACTTCTACGACCCCGAGGTGCCGGCGCCGCTGAAGCGGGAGCTGGGGGCTGCGCTCTACGTGGGCTGGGCCAGCGGTGCCCTGCTGCTGGCCGCAGGAGCCATGTACTGCCTCTGCTGGTGCTGGGCCGGCCCGGCTGCCGGGCACAGCTACCCACGGCTGGCCCGGGCGGCGCGGCCGGGAGCGCCGGCCCTGGCCGTCCATGCCTACGTGTAGCTGCTGGCCCCGGCACCGAGAGCTCTGGGCTGCACGGAACCCTAAGGATCGTCCCATTCCAGCCCCTGCCGTGCCAGGGACACCTTCCACCAGCCCAGGGTGCTCCAAGCCCCGTCCAGCCTGGCTTTGGACACCGCCGGGGATCCAGGGGCATGCTGTGATCTTCCTACTTGACGTGTGCTGATTGACTTCCTAATTTACCTCCAGGAGGAGTAATTTTGTTGCTTTGCTCTTTGCCGGTGACTCGGATCTCGGATGCCTGGCAGGACCTGTTCTCACGCAGGCGCTTGGTTAGAGCACAGTCTGCATTTCTTTGGGAATGAGGAACGGCGTGGGACAGCAGCAGTCAGCAGGCTCTCGGGGAAGATGAGCAGCCCGTGCTGGGCTGGAGCGAAGGAGCTGCTGTGCGGCACCCAGTGCCCTGCCAGACCCCTGAGGGGCAGCCCTTGGGAGTGGAGTGTCCCTAAGGAGTGAGTGCCCTGGGAGAAGCCTGGAGCTGGCAGCAGGGCTCGGTGAACAGAGAAGCCTCCAGCTTGCAGTCCTGGCACAGAGATGTTTGTGCTGCCCCAGCAGAGGCCTCTGGGACTGTCCATGGATTTCCCTGATGCTTGTGGAGCTGCTGTATCCTCCTCATCTCCTCTGCAGGGCACGGGACGTGGCTCATGGAACAGATTTTTAACCATTCCCCAGTGCTGGCTTCCCTGCTGCTTGCCACCCCTCCTGCTCTGTAGGCAGCTCCTCCTCCTCTGCAGAGCCCGGCGCAGGCCAGGAATGAGCCCACATGCTCAGGAAGCCCTGTGCCCATGCAAAGTGTAATTTCCAGCCAGGGAAGGCACAGGCAGTCCCCACCTGCCCCTCGGAGCACACAGCTGCTGCCCACGGCTCCCAGCACGCCCAAAAAGCCAAGCCCTGACCTTGCTCCAGCTGCTCCGTGCTTGCCAGGCTGCCTTGGGAATGCAGCCTGATCCTGTCTGTCTGTCCTGCAGGATCCTACAGCATTTGCATGGTCTGGAATTGTAGTGTTCCCAGCTGAAAGCCTTGGAGGCTCCATGTCAGTGGTAAGTGCCCAAGGAAGGCCCAGCTCAGCAGGGCTGGTCTGGTTCTTTACCCAGCAGTGATGGATGGCAGCGTTTAAGGGACAATTTCAGGGCACAGGGCTGGGCTGGCCCTTGGCTGTGCCTGTGCCTGCAGCGGCTGTTTGGGCTGGGGAGAGCAATGTCTCTGTGTATTCATTTGACTGCTCCATTTGAAAGAGAACATGGAAAGCTGCATTTAATTAAAGAAGCCTTTTATTAACTTGGCTTCAGATGAACCTGGATGAGGCAGCGCCGTGCTCCACAGAAATTCATTACATGGATTAACTCAGGAGCATTTGCATGGAAGGCAACCAGCTCAGATCTTGCAGGGGGAATTTTCCAGGCCCCACAAAACTGGTTTAATGTCTCCAGCTCATCACTGGAGCAGTCAAATCAGCACTTATTAATTCTAGATGGAAACTGAAGAAAACACTCGTAAATAGGTTTTTCTAGCACCAAACCATGTTTTTTTTTCTGTTGTCTCATGAAGTCTGTCACGGCAGCTGTCACTGACAGCTGATTTCTGTGGAGTCATTCTGGTGACTCTGGTAATAATTTCCACCACCCTGAGGAACTCCACCTCCTATTTTATTGTGATTTTTTTTCTTATAATGCATATTTTGTTTAATATGGAACTATTTGATGAGTAAGCCAGAACTTGGAGTAATTTAGACATGACATTTGTGATTAACAAAGCAGAGGATGAAGACATTTGCAATGCAAATCTCGAATATTTTGTTTAATATGGAACTATTTGGTGAGTAAGCCAGAACTGCACATTTTGGAGTAATTTAGACATGACATTTGTGATTAACAAAGCAGAGGATGAAGACATTTGCAATGCAAATCTGATACATATTTATGTGTAGGTAATGGATTTAAATGATGATGTATTCAGTGTAATGCAACTTTATGCAGATGTAAGTGCTTAAGAAGTAATTAAGTACAGTTTTCTATAGCATTAATTAGAGGATCCTGAATGCTTCCACTATCCGTGGGCTCATCTAGGAATCAAACTGGAACTGGGCGTGCCATTGGCACTGGTAACTTTATTTTCAAAGAGCAGAAAGATAAAACTGCTTTATTTGAGCATTTGACATCGATTTCAAAGCAAACCTGAGCTTTTTATGTCTGACATCAGTGCCTGATGACTAAATATTTCCCCATTTCTCTCTTTTTCCAGCTGATCAAAAGAGGAGCTCAGACAGAGTCTCTGAGCTCAGACAACCCCGTGCTCGTGTGTGGGCTTGGAGCCCAGCCCTGATCCCAAGGGCAGAGCCAGAGCCATGTCCGGGGCTGAGTGGCACACGTGGCACTTTCTGGGGATGTGGTGGAGCATTTTAGGCTCTCAGGAATACGTCTAAGAGCGTGTGGCACTAACATTTCAGAGTTTGCTGCAGGAGCAGCTGCCTCAGGTGGAGCTGATCTGCGGGACAGGGAACCGGGGGTTGCTTGAGCAGAGCTGGAATTCCCGCATCGTGGATTCTGGTGGGGAAAAGCCCCCTTAGAGGATCAGTGGATGTTTAATGTCTGCATACAAAGGGATTTGGCACTGAGGGGGTGCATGTGTGCCTGCTGAGGGACACAGAGCTTCTCCTCTTCCTCTGCCCTGTTCAGATGCTCTGGGAGCAGGAGCAGGAAAAGGAAGCTGTAAGACTTTAGCAAAAACCCTGCAGTTGGATTTTGCAACTGACCTGCTGCTGTGGATGAGTTTTCTGAGGGCAACAGGAAAAGTTTGGCTGGTGGAGGAGCTGGGACACATCCCCACGCCCAGGGCTGTGCCTGCTCTGGCACATCTCCTGCTCCTGCTGGGTTTTATCCAGCCAGAGCCCGTGCCCAGTGACCCTGAGCGCCCAGGGGCATTCCTGGAGCTCACCTGGATGCTGAAGTGTCCTTCCATGAGGCAGGTGAGGATGCTCAGGAACAAGAGCAAAGGCTTTTCTTTGGGAGGGAAGGAGCCCTGTGTGCTCCAGGAGGGGCCTGGAAGCAGGGTGGGAATAATCCCGGTGTGCCTTGTGTCAGGTTCCTGGGGCTGCTCTCCTGCAGGGGCGAAGCTGCCCTGGTGCTCCGTGCTCACAGCCCCAGCTGGCAGAGCCTTCAGCCTCCCTGCACTGCTGGGAAATAACTGATTAAATACTGTGGGTAAATCTCTGCTGTGATGTCCTGGTGTCTTTTTATGCTTTGGTGTTTGGTGATTGCAGGACAAAGTGACTTTGGAAACAAACGTGTCTAGCTGAGCTCTTGCTGTGTATTTGAAATAAACACATGGATTTGTCAGAAAAACACACAAATACCAGAGTGGTTTTTTGTACAAATTTATTTATTTTAACAGGAGACAGAGGAGTTGTCAAGTCCTGCAGGGAAGTCAGAGGAATGTCCCTCCATCTTGCTTCCTGAACCCCCATTCTGAAAACCCCAAAATTCTAACTTTTCACCCTGTGACAAACTATCATTCTACTTAAACTTTTGTGGCTTGTAAGTCTTCACATAAAGTTGGTAATTTTCTCTGTGGGTTAAAATCCACGGGTGTCTTTGATTTTGTGCCAAGGTCTCTGAGCCCCTGCCAGGGGCTGGAGTCCTCCAGGGCAGCCAGAGGAAGGTCCTGGGTTCTGGCAAGGAGTCCTGCAGCTTTATTTGAACAAAGGCACGGGGGCACAGCCCGCGGGGTTTTATCTCTCTCTCTCGGTTTGGGAGGGCACCGCCTCCTTTCATCCCGAATTCGCGGCTCCCCGTGGCTGCGGTACCGGGCGGGTGCAGCCCCCCGTGCCCCTGGCATCTCACCAGCGCTCAGAGCTTCACCTGCTGCAGAGCCCTGCCCCTCAGGAGCCAGGCTGCCACGTTCCAAACCTGCCGCCCCCAGCCAGCAGGACAGCGGGACCCCTTCCAAAGGCAGTGACACCCACCCCTCACCCCCAGGCTGCTTGTAGGGACAGAGCACTCGTCTGCCCTCCTAGTCCCTCCTCATCTCTCGCCTTACCAGCCCTGGTGATTGCTGCCTCACCCTTTGACCAACACGTGAACACTTGAACCAGCCCCGCCCGCCTCTCCTGTGTGTGCTCCCTGCAGGTGTGGCAGGCAAAGCCAGAGCAAAGCTGGCACTGCCGCTTCCATCAGCCGCTGGAGAGCCTGCCCTGGCCTCTGAGAGCCCAGAGCTCCTCGTTCCAGCTGAGAAACACAAATCTGCGGGGCGTGGGAGACCCTGAGCCGAGTGGGGCGTGTCCACTGGTGTCCAGCTGTCCTGGCTGCTGTCCTGCTGTCCTGCTGGGTGTTCTGGGCACCAGAGGCCAGCGGCAGCGTCTCTGCGGCCTGGGCTTCCTGCCCCACTAATCCCAACCTAACTCAAGGCAGGCTGGAAGAGAGAATAAACTAAATTATAAAAGAAATTTCAAAATACTCAAATGACCTCAGGTAGCCCCTGTGACCTAAAGTAACCCTGATTGTGACCTCAAACGACCCCAATGACCTGGAGTAACCTCGGTCGTGACCTCAAATGACCCCGAGCAGGGTCTGAAATGACCTAAAGTAACCTTTGGAAAATCCAAAGAGTGCCAGTGCCCACCACAGCTGTACCTTTGTGGGTCAGATGTGCCAGGCCATGGCATCCACACAGTCCAGTAGATCCAATCCTCCTTTTCCTCCACCTGGCTGGAGGCAGGGCCCCTCTAATCCTGGTCAAGGTACATGCTGGTCTTCTCCTGTAAATGTGTTCCTGAGAACAAGAACTGGTTCTTCAAGAGGACCAGTGATGTTATCATTCCTATAGTGTCCAGAGTTCTGTCCATGGGAGGCCAGAGCACTGTTGACCAGATGAGCTGCTTATGGTAGAAATTCCTCTTCAAAGTTCAGATACCCAGGCTGCTAAGGAGGAGAGGGCTTTTCCATCCCATGCTGCTGAAAAGAAAAACAGAAATTACCCTGAGGAGTGTATCCTCTCTGTCTGGCTGGGGGACATCTGCTCCTAATGCAGAGAATTGTTGGTTCTTGTGAATGTGGTAAATCCCTTCCTGAAGCTCCTTTCTCAGTTTCTCTTCCAAGCTCCAGATGCTCTCAGCCAGCTTTGTTTCCAAGGATGAGGGATGGGTGCACAACAGGGCAGTGACAGTGTCCTTGTAAATTCCCAGCTTGCTGACCAGGGCTCCCACCTTGTCCTCTCCTTCCCTCCACTGCACATCTCCAGGTAACAGGAGGATCTCTCTGGTCCAAGGTGTGCAAATCTCATCCACATCTGCAATGTGCACTGCACATCCTTGGGGCTCACAGGGAAAAATGATCTCCTTGTTCCATTGTGTTCCATTTCCCCTGGTGCACCTGGAGATCTTTACAAAGCACCCACCCCTCACACTCACCAGCAGTCACTGCCAGGGGCTGACAGTTCCCTGGGTTCTCCTGGTCCCCTGGGCACTGACCACGCCTGGCAGCCCACCCAGGGCCACAGTGACAGTGATGAGCACTGGTGCTGGCTCTTCTCGGTGTGAGGGTCCAGCCACCTCCTCATCAGCCGCTCTTTGGATGGATCTGCTCTTGGACTTCTTCTTCTGAACAGGGGCAGCTGCTGCTGGCTTGGGCTGCCCTGGCTTGGTGACAGTCTGTGTGGAAGCACTGAGTGCCCTTTTGGCTCCTCTTCTCCCTGTGCCAGGCTGTGCAGACGTGCTGCTCGTTGCTTTGCTTTTGGTGTCTTTGCCCTGTGTGCCAGGCTGTGTAGATGTGATGCCTGCTGCTGTGCTTTGGGTTCCTCTTCCCTCCGTGGCAGGCTGTGCGGTCGTGGTGCTCATTGCTGTGCTGTGGGTTCCTCCTCTCTCCATGCCAGGCCGTGCAGCCGTGGTGCCTGTTGTTTCCCTGTGGGTTCCTCCTCTCTCCATGCCAGGCCGTGCAGCCGTGGTGCCTGTTGTTTCCCTTTGAGTTCCTCTTCTCTCCAAGCCAGGCCGTGCAGCCGTGGTGCCTGTTGTTTCCCTTTGGGTTCCTCCTCTCTCCATGCCAGGCCGTGCAGTCGTGGTGCCTGTTGTTTCCCTTTGGGTTCCTCCTCTCTCCATGCCAGGCCGTGCAGTCGTGGTGCCTGTTGTTTCCCTTTGGGTTCCTCCTCTCTCCATGCCAGGCCGTGCAGCCGTGCTGCTCACGGGCTCTGTCCTTCCCTCCTCCTCCTCCTCCTCGTCGGGACGCCGCTGTACCACCCGGTGCACTTCTCTGTCTCTAAGCGTGGTGCAGAGGGTGCAGAGGGTGCAGAGGGTGCAGGCTACAGAGAGAAGATAAAGCAGAACTAACAAGATGATGATGCCATCTTTGACACCCAGAGGGAACTCAAGATTTTCAAAAACTGCTGTGTCAGGTCTGAAGGTCAGGGAGAAACCACTCTCTGCTCTTTCCCCCAAGGGCTGGGTGGGATTGTTGAGGAGGATGCAGATGGAGCAGGCCAGACTAGGACAAGAAAACGAAAGTGAATTTATATTCCAAGTTATGTTCACTTCCTCAGAGGTTATAATGCAATAGACACAATAAGCCAACAAAGCAATTTTCATACCATTCCCTGAACTCAACAGGAGCAGTGCAGCAGACAGGTAGTTCCCCATGTGTGGAAAAAGACAGAGAGCAAGGAATGAGACCCACATAAGCATGGTGAGCATCACGGTGAGCAGGAGGTTTCTGTAACACAAAATTGTAATTCTGACTTCTCTCAGGACTGGCCCCACACAGGGTGCCAAAACATGTACCAGTTTGAAAGCAAACCAGTAGGAGATCCCAAGTCAGAGCTACAATTTAATAGGAGAAGTAAAATAAAGGCAGAAAACACCAGCTTAAACTGACAGAGTCAGAATACAACCTGGCACCCTGTGGTGTGATCAAATGGTGGCTGCGGCTCTCTGGGAGGGATGGCCGTGGTTCTGTCGGAGCACGGATCCTGCACAAGGGCCTGGTCTGTCTCTGGAGGTCCCCTGGTGATTCTGGACCTCTTCTCCTCTGGGAACTCAGCAGGCAAAGTGCTCGTGGTGCTCCAAGTCCCAGCTTATATGCAGGTGGGACTGCTTGGGTCCTCCCCCTGGGCGGAGCATCTCACAATGGGATGATGTCACTTAAGAGTCACTCTCTCCATGCCAGGCCGTGCAGCCGTGCTGCTCACGGGCTCTGTCCTTCCCTCCTCCTCCTCCTCCTCGTCGGGACGCCGCTGTACCACCCGGTGCACTTCTCTGTCTCTAAGCGTGGTGCAGAGGGTGCAGAGGGTGCAGAGGGTGCAGGCTACAGAGAGAAGATAAAGCAGAACTAACAAGATGATGATGCCATCTTTGACACCCAGAGGGAACTCAAGATTTTCAAAAACTGCTGTGTCAGGTCTGAAGGTCAGGGAGAAACCACTCTCTGCTCTTTCCCCCAAGGGCTGGGTGGGATTGTTGAGGAGGATGCAGATGGAGCAGGCCAGACTAGGACAAGAAAACGAAAGTGAATTTATATTCCAAGTTATGTTCACTTCCTCAGAGGTTATAATGCAATAGACACAATAAGCCAACAAAGCAATTTTCATACCATTCCCTGAACTCAACAGGAGCAGTGCAGCAGACAGGTAGTTCCCCATGTGTGGAAAAAGACAGAGAGCAAGGAATGAGACCCACATAAGCATGGTGAGCATCACGGTGAGCAGGAGGTTTCTGTAACACAAAATTGTAATTCTGACTTCTCTCAGGACTGGCCCCACACAGGGTGCCAAAACATGTACCAGTTTGAAAGCAAACCAGTAGGAGATCCCAAGTCAGAGCTACAATTTAATAGGAGAAGTAAAATAAAGGCAGAAAACACTAGCTTAAACTGACAGAGTCAGAATACAACCTGGCACCCTGTGGTGTGATCAAATGGTGGCTGCAGCTCTCTGGGAGGGATGGCCGTGGTTCTGTCGGAGCACGGATCCTGCAGAAGGGCCTGGTCTGTCTCTGGAGGTCCCCTGGTGATTCTGGACCTCTTCTCCTCTGGGAACTCAGCAGGCAAAGTGCTCGTGGTGCTCCAAGTCCCAGCTTATATGCAGGTGGGACTGCTTGGGTCCTCCCCCTGGGCGGAGCATCTCACAATGGGATGATGTCACTTAAGAGTCATCCAGAGAGATTTTGGGGGGCCCCTGCACAGAAATATCCCTTGGAGAAACTTATTGGAGATGAGTCATGGAAGACAGAAAGAACAGTGTTCTAACAGCTTATGGAGGTGGGGATAGCATTCATACTTTCAGTTTCAGTTTTTATTCTCACCTAAGACATAACCCCACCCAGGCACTGCAACGACCTCAAGAAACCCCAAATGACCTCAAGCAGCCCCTGGGGTTCTGCACCCTCACTCCTGGGGAGGAGCAGCCCACCAGATCCAGGCTGGCAGGGGCAGGGATGCCAGGCAGGCTGTCCCACAGCTCCCCTCCCTGCCTGGTCCCTCAACTCACCATCTTTCTGAGGAGTTGGCTCCTCAGCAGCAGGGTCTGAGCAAGCCCTTCAGTTTTGCTGCACACAGTCAGTACAGATCCAGTCTTTCCTGATCACACAGCCTCCCATTTCCATTTCCCTAAATCCTTCCACCAATCCTTCCCAAACCAACACTATATTGCCCCCTCTGGGTGTGGATTGCCAAGAGCCTTTCCTGGCACCTCTTATTGTCCCCTCTGGGTGTCCTTGTGCTCAACTACCTCTGAGAGAATGTGCAATGTCTCCTCTGGGAGAGTGTGCAAACCACCCCAACATTTTCCTAAAGGACCCATCAGGGGTACTTTGGGATCATCATCCCTACAGTCCAGACCCTATTTCTAACTCTGCTGCCACGCACCCTGCCATGTTTTACTCCCCAAAGTTGCACTCACGGGTGAGAGTTGCCAAAACCCTTCCGGACTTTCCCCCAGTGCCTGCTCTGGACTCCCCCGTGTCCCCTCTCCTCTGTCCTGGGCAGTCTCAGGAGCCCCATGAAGCTCCAGGTGCTGGCCAGCACCCAGGGGAGCTGGGCACCCAAACTGGGGGCACCCCACTGGGCAGGACCTCCGGACCTGGCGGTGCAAGGGTCCCGGACGAGTCCCCACCTGGCAGGACACGCACAGGTAGTGCCCAGGAAGGAGACAGAGCCCTGCAACTGTGTTCCAGTGAAGGGAGAGGCCCGGGAACATGCCCACGGGGTTTTTCCTTTCTCCCTTCTCTCTCTCTCCCTCTCTCTCCTGGTTTTTTCTCTCATTCTCTCCCTCTCTCTCTCTCCCGGTTTTTTCTCTTTCCCTTTCTCTCTCTCCCTCTCCCAGTTTTTTTTCTTTCTCATTCTCCCGGTTTTTTCCTCTCTCTCTCCCATTTTACTTCCCTCCCTCCCTCTCCCATTTTTTTCTCTATTCCTCACTCTCTCTCCCTCTCCCATTTTATTCTCTCTTTTTCCCTTCTCTCTTTCTCTCCCTCTCCTGTTTTTTTCTCTCTCTCTCCCTCCCTCACTCTCTCTCTCCCTTCTTCTCTCCCTCTCCTGGGTTTTTCTCTCTTTCTCTCCCTGTTTCTCCTGCTTCCACCCCCCGCCCTTTTTTTGTTTCTTTCTCTCCCTCATTACCTCATTTTTTTTCTCTTTTTCTCTCTCTACCTCCTTCTCTCCCTCTCATCCTTCTCTCCCTCTCATGGTTTTTTCTCTCTTTCTCTCTCTCTCTCTCCCATTTTTTCTCTCTTTCTCTCCCTCCCTCTCTGAGCTGCAGCCTCCTTTCCCCCCAAACTCCCGAACCTTCCCGAGCCACGTGCCACATTCCCCCTGAACCTGTTATTTTACCCCAAATTTCGGAGCCTCAGCCTTGTGCAGACCCCAGACTGCCTGGCTCTGCCCCAATCCTGCCCCAGTCAGCAGAGACACCCAGAGCCATTCCAAGCTTCACAGCCACACTGCACCCCTCAGACTGTTTGTGAAGACATCAGCTTTCCTCCCAGACTCTTCAGTTGCCTTTGGTTTCATTTCTTTACCATTGAGTCATTTCTTTTTCACATTACAGTGAAGCAATGTATTTCCCCATTGCCAGGGAAAGACAGCTTCAGTATTTTTATAATGCTCCTTTCTGATTCAGTCTTGGTTTTTACATTCTGCTTGGGGTTTTGCTAGATAATAAACAAAGTGGGTCTGATTCCTTGGGAAATAAAATATACAAAAGTGATTTAGTGCTGGCTTCCCAGACTTGCTCATAAGAAGTTTCCTGAAGCAAACTGGTATTTTAAAACCTGGTCCCAAAATGTATATTCATCTCTGAGATGAAAAGGAAAGATTCTGGAGCAAATTTTCCACCACAAAGATGCAGCCAAGTGAATATATTTATGGTGAAAACAATGGCTTAGCAAAACACTTCATTATAGCAGAGAGAGGACCCAGACAGGCTCTGAGACAAATAAATTCCAATCTCAGAGTCTGACTAAGACTAACTTGACATTTTCTGACTACTTTTAGAAGCAAAGAGCAAGAGAAAATGAGGGATGTACTGGGAAGGGAAGGGAGGGCATTTTCAGCTGGAAATTTCTGTCCGTGCTTCCTGTATTGGACTGCCACTTGCAGAAAATGTCCCAGCTGTCAGTGAGGACAAACAAAACGCATTCAAAAGCACAAATGCTCTGGTTTTTAGGCAGAAGTGGCTGGGGAAGGGCTGTGACAGGAGGCTGTACAAGCCATGTACAGCCACAGAGTTTATTCCAGTCCAGGGATCAGAAGGGACTGCAGCCAGCGTGTCCTCAGTGACAGCCAATACAACCAATTGTCTCATCTTAAAAACTGTGCAGGGGGAAAGGGAAAATGCTCTATTGACCCCAGCTGTCTGCAGCGGAGCAAAAGCAGAGCACAAATGGTCACCTGAGATCTCAGCCCTCCACTCCCAGCCCTTTAAAAATGAAAGAGGGAGCTAATTTTACCATTAGGCTTTTTATTCTTTTATCTCCTCCTTTGCCTGTCCCTCCAAAAAGGCTCCTCACTCCAACGTGTCACCACCTGAGCAGTGGGAAATTCTGAGCCACTATGGAAAAATAAACTTTGCTATAAACTTTTACTTTTCTGTTGCAGGCAGCGAGCCCCAGCAGGGTCTGGCCAGTGGTGCTGCTCTGCACAGCCGAGGGATGTACTGGGAAGGGAAGGGAAGGGAGGGCATTTTCAGCTGGAAATTTCTGTCCGTGCTTCCTGTATTGGACTGCCACTTGCAGAAAATGTCCCAGCTGTCAGTGAGGACAAACAAAACGCATTCAAAAGCACAAATGCTCTGGTTTTTAGGCAGAAGTGGCTGGGGAAGGGCTGTGACAGGAGGCTGTACAAGCCATGTACAGCCACAGAGTTTATTCCAGTCCAGGGATCAGAAGGGACTGCAGCCAGCGTGTCCTCAGTGACAGCCAATACAACCAATTGTCTCATCTCAAAAACTGTGCAGGGGGAAAGGGAAAATGCTCTATTGACCCCAGCTGTCTGCAGCGGAGCAAAAGCAGAGCACAAATGGTCACCTGAGATCTCAGCCCTCCACTCCCAGCCCTTTAAAAATGAAAAAGGGAGCTAATTTTACCATTAGGCTTTTTATTCTTTTATCTCCTCCTTTGCCTGTCCCTCCAAAAAGGCTCCTCACTCCAACGTGTCACCACCTGAGCAGTGGGAAATTCTGAGCCACTATGGAAAAGTAAACTTTGCTGTAAACTTTTACTTTTCTGTTGCAGGCAGCGAGCCCCAGCAGGGTCTGGCCAGTGGTGCTGCTCTGCACAGCACCTCCCTGTCCCCAGAACAAATGCTGCTGCTGAGGGGAGTTTTCGGAGGTGCAATTTTAACCACACACATCTGCGTATCAATGAACACATCATCCAGCTCCCTTCAGCACCCCCTTTCCTTTAAGCGTTTCTCCTCATTCAAACAACAGCGAACAGTGAAGAGCTCGCAGCAGCTTAAGTGCCAAATCCAACACCTTTGTGCCAAAAAGACGCTCCAAAAGCAGGGACTCACCGTTCGCAGGCCAGCATGAGCTGTGCTCCGCAGCGCCGCGCTCCCAGCTGCGCCGGGCGCTCCCTGATTGCCGGAGGCGGTGAGCCCATCAGCTCCAGGGACTGCCGGGGCAACGCTCCTGCGGCTGGAGCTTCCAAATGGAAAACAGTCTCCAAATGGGAAACGTTTTTTTCTTCCTGGGGGGAGGAGATCACCTGCAGAGCCCGGCAAACGCTGCCTCACACGCTGGCACATCCAGCACAGGCTGGCAGCGCAGTCGCCACGGTGGAGGCCAAGGGAGAGGCTCCTGCAGGGCCTCCTTTCCCGAGCTGCTCTCCTCCGGGGCACCCAAAGGTCCCCAGGGGTCAGTCCCAGCCTGGGCCCCGAGACCCTCCAGGTCTTTTCCAGCCCAAATGATTGTGGGATTCCGAGGGGGTCCAGAGGGTTCCCGGGGCAGGTTCCCAGATGTCTGTGGGCTGCCCCAGGGCTCTCCAGCAGCCTTCACTCCACTGCCCAGCTCTTGTGCACGTCTCTTGAAGCAGCAAGTGCAGTGGTGACCCTGGAAATGGTCAGGAGATGGAGTTTGTGGAGCAGGGGAGGTGTGCAAGGTGGGAGGTGTTTGGTTTGGTTATTCTGAGGGGATGGACAATGCCTGCAGCCCTGGAGGTGTTTGGTTTGGTTATTCTGAGGGGTGGGCAAAGCCCGCAGCGCCCTAGGTGTTTGGTTGG
>NW_024512877.1:367438-435695 GCF_017590135.1 Pyrgilauda ruficollis | reverse complement strand
AGGTGTTTGGTTGGTTATTCTGAGGGGATGGACAATGCCCTGCAGCCCTGGAGGTGTTTGGTTGGTTATTCTGAGGGGATGGACAGTGCAGCCCATCCCCTAAAATCCCTTCCCAGATTTCACAATCTCTCTGTCACTGGTGGATGAAGTGTCAAACACGGAGCTGTCCCAAGGTTAGCAGGCAATAACCAAGCACAGATCACTCACTGTGTATTTACTCCCCTGACAAGTGACTGAAAATCCACCCCTCCCTTTAAGGTACATTGGGGACTTTCAAAACGACGTCATTCTTTTGTTTTGTGGAATTCTTTTACGTAATTCTTTTTTTGTTTTCTTTTGTTTGCTTTGCTTTTACTCCCTTTCAACACCTTCCCTGCAATCTGTTGTTACTAATTTGTCTCTGAGGTTTGCCCCCTGTGGAACAGGAGAAGGAGAGCTGGAAATATCTGTTCAATGGGGTTTGATGCTGCCACGTTTCCCTGCATAATTCACGTGGTGGCAAATGCAGTTCCTAGAACTTCTGTGAGAAAATCTTAGTTAATGTCAACAGTGACACTCCCAGGATGAGTACCAACATTCCACATTAAGAGAAGGAAGTACAGAAAAAGAAATGCCCAGGGGTTGGTTCTAGTGGCCCTCTGTGTTTCATTTTATCTTTTCTATCTGCTTTTTTATCTTTTCTATCTGCAGCACGTCTCAAAGGGACAGCCCAGCCTAAATATCTGCCCGGGCTCCCTCTAAAGCCCTGCAACAACCAAACAATTCTCTCTTTGCCTACACACACTCAAACCTGACTGACAACAACTTTCTCTCACAATATTCAGGCCTTGCTTTGTGCTTTTCATAGGATCCTTTCACTGCTGTAATTAATTCTCTGCATCTGGCCAAAGATTGCATTTTTTATCTTCCCGAGCATTAAGTTATGCTATTAATATGTAAATCAGCGGTTTGTGGTTTTCTTGAAGAAGAACTTTAAAAAAAAAACATTTTAATGCTAATTTCACCACGGTGGTCCCTTGCTGTGCTTCAAAAGTGTAAGTTTTGCTTACATTTCACCCCAGAAAGCCAAAGTGAAAATCAGATTCCATTACAGCAGGGAGCACTGACACTAGGCAGCTCCGTCCCTGCCAGTGCCAGCAGGGAGCTGCTGGAGAACCAGGAATAAACGAGAGGATTTGGGGAGGTAAATCCTGAACTGTGTAAGGAAAAGAACCATGTGTGGGGTAGGAGTCAGAATGATCCAGCAGACAGTCACAGAATCCCAGAATCCCATCCCTGGCAGTGTCCAAGGCCAGGCTGGATGAGGTTTGGGGCAACCTGGGCTAGTGAAGGTGTCCCTGCAAAGGACACTGTTTTAGACCTAAATTTGACTCCTGCTTTGCCACTTGCATTCTAGGAAATTCAAAGGATAGATAATTTTGTGTGCAAAACAAATAATTAAAAAATTCCAAACAAATAAAAAATAGTTTCCCCATGTTTTAAGTCCTAAATAAACTCTTTGCTGTGACCTTAGGAGCAGGAGTTTGGCCCACCAGGAGAGTTATAATTTAGCAAGTTTAATTTCATCCACAGACACATCCAGCTTTGTTTGTCCTTCATCGCTTAGCTTGGAGGGGAAATGGGGCAGGATAACTCAAATTCTGCAGTTATTGTAAGAGAAACCACAGGTTTCACTCCTGGATTAATAAACCACATTGCTGAGAGCAGAGTGATTAAACCCTCTTCTTTTTCTGCTGTGTATTGCCAGAGCCACGTGTGCAGGACACGCTGCTCCTTGGGCTATTTCCCTCCTCCAAATGCATTTCTCTAATATTTGGCAGGGTTTTTCTCCCCCTGCACACGGCTGGGATTTCAGCGCTTCCCTGAGTTGTGTGTCCCAGGTGTGGAGCAGGATTCTGCGGCAGCCCCTTGCTCCTGCTGTCCCCTGGTTTGACCCAGAGCTGTGGCCAGCAGTGCCTGTCACTGAATATCCCAGAGCAGGAATTCATCCTGGAGGGTTCAGAGCAGAGTTTGTGCCCCGTGGCTCCACACCAAGCAGCCCTGGACAGCACAACCCTCCTGCTGGATGTCTCCCCTCTAAACATTCAGAAACCCTGGGCAGTTCTGAACGCTTTGATTTCTGGAGCTGTGCTCTTTTTAGTGGCATTTCCCCAGCTGTCTTCCCCTTTATTTCCCTCTCCCCATCTGCCTTGCCCTCCCTTTCAGCCCCTCCCCAGATTCTGCTCTGCCATGGTGATTGTGATTTTCCTTGAAGCCAGGTTGCCATTGGCTCCTGCAGCTGCAGCAGGATGCACTCTGCCGTTCCCTGGGTGACCTGGAGTACAGGATGGGCAGCTACAGACATTCCCAAGTGTCTTTTTGCCCCATTTCCCAGGACAAAAACAGTCTGGTTTTCACACAGTTGCCTTAAAAAATCGTAACTCAGCAGGGCAGGGAAGCACAAACAAAGGCATTTATTTGTGGCATAAACACCAGCATGGAGTGAAAACATGTCATTCACCAGGAGCTGCTCACTGGGAGAACATGCAGAATCTCCTGCTGCACAGGAACCTCCAACGCCTGCAGCTGGGCATTCAGCACACTCAACGTGCCCATGAGTGCCTCGCCTGGGAGCTGCTGACATTAAAGGGAGTTAAAGAAACAGGAATGCTGGCAAATTAAATTAAATTTAAATTTAAAATATATAAAAAATTAAAATTAACATTAAAATGAAATCAAATTAAATTAAATTAAAATGAAGTTAAATATGGGGAGTTCTGAAGGCTGGCAGTCAGAGTCTGGGGCCTGAACCAAACTCGCTGACACCAAAGCGTGTAGAATTTTTTCCCACCACCATGAAATTTTTCAAATTGGCTTAAAACCCTATTTTATACCCAAATGACTGACTTGGACTTTTTGTATGTGTTCTGGATCTCAGAGTCCTTAGGTTCTTCCTCATGAATTTTGCATTAAATCATAAAAGCTGGAGTTATGTTTTAAGTTAGGAAGAACTTCAAAAGTTTGGATTCTTCCTTAATCCATTGACTCAAAGGATTTTAAGAACATCAAACACAGCTACACTTCCAACTAAATCCTAATAGCTGGCGTAATAAATTCATATATATATGTATATATATGCATATATATTTGCATATAGGCACGTAACTGTAATAAAAACCCTTATTCCCTTCCTTAAAGGAATTTCTGAGCCTGGATTCCTGTAGGCCATGTATGTCACTTCTGGCATAAACAACCCACGAATGTTTGCAACGAGGTCCTTTGATCGGTTCTTGATCTCTTTATTTCCCCCAGGGCTCATTTGGGGTGTTTTTTGTCATTTTGTCTGGCACTGTTGGTGTCCAGCCAAGGGAACAGAGCTTTAATATTGCTTTATTCTGCTCTGGAGCTCCAGGCTCTGCTGCCTGCACAGAGCAAGGGTGATTTCCCCTGGGCTTGCTCCCGGCCCGTGGGGCTGCCACCGGGGTTTTCCCCAGCTGCTCATTGGGATGGGATGCTCTGGCCCTGCACCTCGGTCCCTGCCCAGCTCTGGGAACAGAAATTCTTAGTCTGAGCCCTATTTCAAACTAATTTCCCCCGGGAACTGAAAACTCTGCAGCTCTGATATCAAAAGGTGAAATATTGGGGAAGCATTAGGAAGGCAGAGGGGGCTGTGCTAAACCTCGGGAGGAACCAGAGCTGCACTTGACAATTCTCCGTGTTAAGTGCTTGTTAAGGGTTGTATTTTTAGAGCTGGGAACACATCCCTGCTCCAAAGCTGTCCCATTTCCTCAGCTGCAGCTGTTTCCTTATGCTTGTGCATGGCAGGACAGCCAGAGCTCCTAGCAGAGTTTAATTCTCCGTGAAAATGTTTGGCTGAAATGTGTGTCCAGGGCCCTGTCAGCAGCACAATGACAATAAAACCCAGCTTTGCCTTACTGACCTCCAAAAGTTCCCGCAGCACAGAGAGCTCTGTTTTCTCTGTGAGCCCAAAGAATGAGGATGTTGGCGTGAAATAAATAAATCTGCAGCCACCACAGGTTATTACCCAAGCTTGAGTGGGAGTGGATGTCACCTCTGGCTTGGCACTAAGCTTCCTCCATGAAAACCTGGTTTTCCTTCCCACTGAGTGGACATTAGAAGGCACCCTATTTGTGGTGAAACAGCAATTTGTCAGTAAAGGATCTCGAGTTCTCAGCCATGCCAAAAGGATGTGGAGAGCCAAAAGGGGAACAAAAGGGGTTTGAGAGAGCGTTCCAGAGGTTCAAGGGACACTCAGGAGCTGGGTCTGGCAGAAGTCACTGCCTTTGGGGCTCCGAGCCTCTCTGGGCTCCCCTGACCAGCAAGGCTGGACCCAGCAGGACTGGCAGCACTGGGGCTCTGTCCCTGCAGGAGATGACACTGCCCCCAGCTCCTCCTGCCAGGCACAGGGAGCAGAGCCTCCCTCCGTGAGCACCAGGGGCTGACCCACCCGTCCCTGTCCCCTGGATCCCAGGGCAGTGCAGACCCAGCTCTGGGAATCTGGGGTTTGGAACACCCCATCCCTGTCCCCTGGATCCCAGGGCAGTGCAGACCCAGCTCTGGGAATCTGGGGTTTGGAACACCCCATCCCTGTCCCCTGGATCCCAGGGCAGTGCAGACCCACTCGTGGAAATTGGGGTTTGGAACACCCCATCCCTGTCCCCTGGATCCCAGGGCAGTGCAGACCCAGCTGTGGGAATTGGGGGGTTGGAACACCCCATCCCTGTTCCCAGCTCCAGGGCAGTGCAGACCCAGCTCTGGGAATTGGGGGGTTGGAACACCCCATCCCTGTTCCCAGCTCCAGGGCAGTGCAGAGGGAAGCCCAGCCTGGCCAGAGCCTCCTCTGGAGCCGGGGTGGCAGGACAGGGTCACTGGGCAGGTCCTGCCAAGCCCACACTCATTTGTCAGGTGCGTTCCAGACCTGTGCCACCGCCTCTGTTTAGGATGAGATGTCATCCTTTTGGGATTAAACCCAACTCCTGGTTTGCAATTCTGAACGGAGATAATTGCTTCAGCAGCATTCCAAACCGGGCTGCAGTAATGGAGTGGGCACGCATTAACAGCAGTAATTTAATTTGTGTGTCCGTTTGTAACACAAGGAGAGAGTCTTTCAGGCACTACTGTCAGGGATATTTTTGCCTCTGATACATATTGGAGGCCACATTCACAAGAAAGACTCGCATGAATAAAAGATGAGAGCACCGATTCCTCTTCCTAGCCAAACAAAGAAAACAAACATTGCCTTTGGGACACGAGTACAAACAGATGCATCCAGGCTTGCCTCATCTAAGGAGGGGAGAGGAGCTGCCTGAAACAAACATTTAATTTGGGTAGAACTGCCAGGACTTTGACACTAAGTGGACTTGAACATCAGCTAATCAAAATAGCTGCTAACCAGCTCGGGAGAGGAACTTGTAATTAGCAGCATAATGAAATTTGCACTGTAGGCTTCCACTGCCTCTCTCCTTCAGAGAAATAAAAGCCTCCAGTGGTCAGTGACATCTGGTTTTTTTAAGAGATGGGAATTTTCAAAGTGCTGGAGCCACTTCTACAGAGAATCACAGCGATGGATGGGCTTCTGTCCCCCAGAAACAAAAGTAGTGCCCGTTTCCCACAGACCACAGCTTCAAATGCTCTTGCCCAACTCCCTCTGAGAACTGTGGCTCGAGCCCGCTGGGGTTTCATGGTTTCTGAGCTATATGCAGGTTCTTTCATCCCAAAACGAGTTCTCAGGTAGTTTTTTGTGAAGTATTCCACAGCAGTGCTGTAGCTGCTTGCTCCCTGCTCTCCAGCCAGCAGCTGCCATTCCAGGCAGGCTGGGAACTGGGCCCTTTGTCACCCTGATATTAATGTGACAGAACTGCCCCGATGTCACACTGATACTGGGATAACTCCTCTTTGTCACCCTGATATTAATGTGACAGAACTGCTCTGATGTCACACTGATATTGGGATAACTCCTCTTTGTCATACTGATATTAATGTGACAGAACAGCCCCGATGTCACACTGATATTGGGATAACTCCCCTGGTATCACACTGACACTAATCTAACTCCCCTGATATTATACAGATATTAATGTGATATAACTCCCTGATGTCACACTGATATTGGGATAACTCCCCTGATGTCACACTGATATTAATCTGATATAACTCCCTGATATCACACTGATATTAATGCGATACAACTCCCTGATGTCACACTGATATTAATCTAACTCCCTGATGTCACACTGGTATTAATGTGATACAACTCCCTGATGTCACACTGCTACTGGGATAACTCCCCTGCTGTCACACTGATATTAATCTGCTATCACACTGATACTGGGATAACTCCCTGCACTCTGAGCTGCCTCCCTTGCCCAACACCTCCTCCTCCTGAGCTCAGTGGCAGTTTCACATAAGAAGAATTTTGCCTGGTCTCACCTGGCAGGTGGAGGCCCCCCTTGGAGGTTTAGGATGGAGAGCTCAGCTCCAAGGCAGTAAAATGGCCAGTGCATCAATGACTGGCCACGTTCCCCACTCCAGAGCCTGGAGCAATGAGTCATTAACCCAAGCACTAATTAACTTGGATGAGGGACACACTGCATTTACACTGAGAATGGAATAAAAACCCCAAACAACACAAGGAACAAAAATCTGCCAAGGACTCAGCATGGAATAAAGCAGAATGCAGCCCACTTCACCCCAAGGATGCCCAGTGCTCTGCAAGTGACCCACAGCAGCACTGGTGACAGAAATAAAATCAGATGAGTGCAGCTTCCCCCTGGCAAAGGGCACCTGCTCTGCACTGCGAGGAGAGCCAGCAAGAATCACTGTGACTGGAGGATGTGTGGAGAAGCCTGCATGCTGAACAGGGCCCTGGATCTCCTGTTTGCAGGGAGGCACACAGGGAGAACATCTTCCCTCAGGTGGGAGGTGCAGCTCTGCACCTGATGAGAGCAGGACGGGGCAGCCCCTGGTTCCTGTGCTGCTTGTTCTAACTGGCCTTTGAGCATGGACCTCAAGTGATCTTTTCCTACTTTTCCCTCACTGGAATTCTCATGTTGTATCATTGATCACTGCCCTAGGGAGTGCACGAAGCAGATTTTGGAAAACTTGGCAAAAAGAACTTTCTGATAAGCTCAGGAGAGGGTGTCATGGACAAGAGCATGCAGAGATATCCAAAGTGTGTGTGAGCATTTGTGTTTGTGCTGCGTTCCAGGGGAACTGGATACAGCAGCTGTGGAAGGAAAAGGGTAAGTGTGGCTTGGAAATGCAGCCTGCTTTCCAAAGAAATCCTGAGAATTGTCTGTGAGGCCACCTGAACGCCCCTGAACACTCGGGGGGTGCCTAAGGTTCCACTCTGCCCTGGCAGAGTGTTCAGAACAAGCTCGGGCCAGGGGGACAGGAGGTGGCCAAAGCCTCCACAAAGGGCAACTTTCTGGCCCAGGAATGGCATTCCTTTGCCTTGTATCCACTGGAACCTGGGAGCATTCACATCAGCAGAACTGGCCCACATGTTCTCCCTTCTCCCTGGAATGAAGCGGGGAGTGAATGCTCTCTGTCAGGAGTGCTGCCCCAAGCCCTCACCCACACCCTGCCCACCCTTCTGTAAAAGCCCTGCAGTCTGTGTGTCTGCACCCAGAGCACCTGAGCACGCAGCACTGAAACTGCACCACACAGGGGGGCAACAGCTGCTGCTCTGGGGCTGCAGGCTGGGGCTGGGCTGAAGGAGGAAGCAGGATTGATGGGAATTGTTCTGATATTACCCATGCAATTACTGCATACCAGCTCTTTATTATTATTATTATTATTATTATTATTATTAACATAGTCATATTACAAGCAAAACGAGCGAAGAAGAGTAAAAACAACTTTGGAAGTGAAGTCTGATAAAATCACAGCCTGATTCTCAGAAAACGCCTGAAAGCATCTCCAACCACAGTGGGTGGAACAGCAGAGCCCTGCCAAAGTCAGAGATGTGTTTATTTCCACAGACAGATAATGACAATTATCAGTGCACTGCACTCTGCCCCCTTGCAGAAGGCAGCAGTGCCAGACACCCTGGTGCTAAACCCTAGGAATCAATAATTATTGCAGACAATGATCCATCACACCTTTGCTGGGGCTGGCCATTGTGCATGTTACATCTGCCCAGCTGCCAGAGGAGAAGCCAAAGAGGGCCACTGGCAAATCTGATCTGGACGTGTCAAGACACAAAGAACAAAAACGTATTTAGGAAATATTTGTTTAGAACGCATTCAGAAATCGCTTTTTGGGTGCATTGATGGTCCGTGCTCCAGTTTGTCACCAGAAAAACCACACCAGCCTAAATCAAACACTCTTCAGAAGCAAATCACACCAATCAAGGGTTTGTCCGTGTGAGAATGCAAGTGTGAAAAATTAACTCCCTCAATTTAGCCTACAGGGAGCTTTTACCCAAAGGTGAGAAGAGAGAGTCTCAGGCTCTTAAATGTATGAATAATTCCATGGCTCCTGCTGATTTGGAGTGGGAGGTGCTGGATCACAACAGTGCTGGGTGGCAAAGTGACACAAATGAGGAAGGGACTGCTGTCACCCCAGGTGTAAAGAACGGCAGTGGCAAATTACTGCTTATACCCAATTTGGGTGAAGTACATTTGCTAAAACCACTTAAAACTGGATAAAAAACAGGAACAGACAAAGACTTTGGGAATGGGAAACCAGTAATCACACAGATGGATTTACATTTCAGAGTGAGTCTGACTCATGGCCCATGAAAAGGAAAATCCAAACTCCGACTCCAAAAACATGGTTGTGGAGAGCTTCACAAAGCCTTGGGCATGGCCAGTGTGGGGAAGGGAAGGCTGGGAGGGGATCCATCAATCCATACAAATATCCCATAAATTCACACAAATACCCATCAATCAATGCACACAAATACCCATCAATGCACACAAATACCCCACCAATACCCCATCAATACCCCATCAATGCACACAAATACCCATCAATGCACACAAATACCCCACCAATCAATGCACACAAATACCCATCAATGCACACAAATACCCATCAACCCACACACATATCCCACCAATCAATCCATACAAATATCCCATCAATGCACACAAATACCCCCAGGGCTGTCACAGGATGGTGCCACACTCTGCTCAGTGGTGCCAGTGCCAGGATGAGGATGTGGCCATGAACTGAAACACAACGAGTTCCACCTCAGCCTGAGGAAGAACTTCTGTCCATGGAGGGGGCAGAGCCCTGGAACAGCTGCCCAGGGAGGGCCTGGAGTCTCCATCTCTGGGGACATCCCAAAAACCCCAAATTCCTGTGTCACCTGCTCCAGGGACCCTGCTCTGGGAGCTGGGTGATCTCCAGAGGTCCCTTCCTACCCCACCATGCTGGAATTCTGGGATAAGAGATGTGCCAAAGGTCCTGCAAGTGCAGCACCTCTGAAATGTCTGGATGTACAGCAAGCAATTACTGACTCCAAGGAGGGGCAATATCCATAAACCTGGTGAGGGAAACTGGGTGGATTTCATGCAGACACTGCAGCCTCTGAAGTCAAATGTTTGATCCTCATTTTCAAAAGGTCACGCTCATCCTCGGTGCAGGGACACACTGGAACTGGGGCAAGCAGCCCCAACAGGCATGGAAATCAATACATTTCACTGCTCTGTGGTCAGAGCCCGGTGGGGCCCTGTGCCATGAGACTGGCTGCCAATTCCAGCCAAGGAGAGGTGGCTGGGACCTGTGAGCTGGGCTGCTGAGACACAGGGACAGGCAGCCCTCAATACCACCTTCTGTCTCCCTCGCCTGGCTGTCCAGAGGCACAGGGCAACACAAGAGCACGTGAACTGCTCCTGCTGCCTTTCTCTGGGAAAAAAAAAAAGCTTCTCTTGCTTTTTGCTGCAAACCAAAGCACTCGTTTATTTGAAATAAATGTGATTTTATCTCTGCTGTTTCTGGGAGAACAGAGAGAGCAGCAGAGGAACAAGGCAGCTGAGTGCCTCATCAGAGGATGCTGTGAGAGGCACAGCAAGAGTCAGGCTGGTGCTGTGTGTGTGGAGAGGCAGACGGGCTCTGGGCTGGCCTGGGGGAGACAGCAGCTGCCACACACAGAGCTGGGGTCAGCTCCTGTGCCATCCCACTGCTGGCCACCAGCACATCCTGATTTCTCAGCTGGAACACTCAAAGTGCTTGTCTTTTACACAAAAATGAGTGGGTAATTAGAGAGACCAGAAGCATTATTAGTAAGAGAAGCCTGTTTTAAAAAGAGCCCAGCTCACTCCTGTGAAGCAGCTGCAGATCACTAAACGGGGCTTTCTGATGCTGCCCTCTAAAATCCTGCTCTGCTTCCTTCAGCCCCACTGGCAGTGCACACTCAATTAACCTTTGATTAGACCAAAGGGTGACACTGGTTCTATCCTGGGAATCTCTGCCTTGCTGCTAGACCTTCCAAAACCAACACTGCTGCAGCTTTTCTGCTTCCTAAAGCACCCCTTGAGATAAGAACATTTTTTTCAGAGCGCTTTCTCTGTGCCTGGAAAAGGGAGCAGTGCAAAGCCACCCCAGACTCGTGCCCCAGAGCAAAGGGAGGAGCAGATTTGCTGAGCTGAAGCAGAATCCCTGGAGCAGAGCCTGCAAGGAGCATCCCCTCCCTCGTGTGGGCTCCTGCAGGAATGTGTGTCCTCCTCTCCCCCTCCTCCTGAGCACTCACATTTTTGGGAAGCATGGTTGATTGTGCTGCGTGGCTAAATGCACCTTAGACAGGCAGGGAACATTAAATGTGGCTGCAAAAAAAGAGAGAATCTTTGAACCGAACAGAAACATGCTCAGAAGTCTTCTTGGCTTTCTCTGCTATTTTGCAGCCAAAAGCTGCAGGAATATTTTTGTTTACAGCCCCCACCCCTCCCCAAAAAAGCCCTCATCAGCATTCTGTGCAAGGAAGAGAAAAGCAGCAAAGTTCTCTCTGAGGTGTTTGCTGCCTTTGTTGCTCCATTTACCATTTTTAAAGAATTATGCAGCAGGGATTATGCAGCAGGAACCGTGGAAGCACAATAAATAGAGACTCCTTCAAGGTCTAGAGAAGAAAAAAATACTGATTTTCAGTAGGCGGGAATCCTCAGGTTTATAATTTATTGTGAAGATGACTTTCAAATAATGCAATTTTAGCAAGCACAGGCTGGAAGAGACCTCCAGAGGCCACCTAATCTGGCTTCCTGCTCAACACTGGATCAGCTGCTTTCTGTAATCAGAATAACTCAAAGCACAGACACTCCACAGCTTCTCCACTTCAGTGCCGTGCCAGGAAAAAACAAAAAACAAACAAACAAACAAAAAAAAAAGAAAAGAAAAGAAAAGAAAAGAAAAGAAAAGAAAAGAAAGATGTCTGCAGCTATTTCTGCTCACTTTTTGGACTCAGACTCTTGAAAGCTCTTGTATTAAAACACTTATTTAGAATGCTGAACACTAAAACCAGAATTCTTCAGTAAAACACTTCAGCTCTTCCTGCAGGAGGATGACTCCACCAGCTCAGGGAAGTCGCAAGATTTTGCAAGCCCACCTTTATGAAATATCATTTTTATTCATGTTTTGCTGAAACAGTACAAGCCTAGCAACAACCTCTGCTGTTCAGAGAGAGTCTGAGGTGGAATTTCACCTCAGCAGCCAGGCAGGGAGGGAATGACTGACAGACACCTCATGTCACAACCAACACAGTCTTGTACCAAAGCACCCTTATGAATTTTAAAGAGCCTTTTCCAAAAATCAAAACAGTGGTTTATAACTAAAAATACATCAATCCAAATTAAATATTTGCATGACAAGGGTGACTTTAATTAAAAACCTTTGGCATAATTCAAATCTCATCCATGAAAACAGTCATTGCAGAATGAAATGACTCAGAGCAATTGAGTCTTCCAGTTCAGGGTAATTGGAAGGGAATGTCTGGGGCATCACTCCCTGCAGTGATTTTATACCCCTGGAGAAAGCTGACTGTGAGATCCTTTTAATAGACACTGAAGCAGCTGAGCCCAAACTGATATGTGATTGTGGGAAGTCATAAATGTCTATTTGCTTAAAAGGAGAGTGATTTTGCTCAGGTACAGACGGGTCTGGGTGAAAAGCCCCCAGGTGCAGCGGCAGCTGCTCCCAGGAGCTTTGCAGGATACTCAGCTGAAGGGAAAGTGAACGTGCCCAAGCTCCCTTCTCTTCATTCCCTCTCCCGGGCCAAGAGGGTTGGAGCATCCTGCACTTCCCAGCCGTGTCCTGCAGGGCTGGCTCTTCCCTGGGCACTGCCTTGGGGTGTGCACCCCTCATCCCTGGGAGTGTGCACCCCTCCTTTCCTCCCCACAACTGCCAGAGCTCCTGAAACGTGGCCAGGGCACTGAGCCCAAACCACAGGCAGCCTGCCCTACACTTGTTTGCCTGAATTGTGCCTTGCAGCCACAGAAATCCTCCTGGAGATATCACTCACTCACCTGGGGCCAAAACTGGGGTTTAAAAGCTGTGACACTGGTTTTCCTCACTGCCACGGCAAACCTGTGCAGGGAATGTGCACGGGATAGAGGAACAGCCAAGGAGCTGCTGTCACTAAATCATGGCACACACATTCTGGGGGGTGTTAGGGCCCTGCTCCAGTTTGCTGAGGCTCGAGAGGAAATTCAGTGGTTTTGCACTCCTCAGCCAGGCACAGGGAGGGTTTAGCCCTTTGCTCCTGCCTGCCAAGCCCCTGAGTGCTGCGGAGAAGCAGGCTGGGAACCCGCACCACGTGCCACCCCTAGAGAGGGGACTTCTCCTGACTGTCCCCTCTCCCCTGGGGCCAGGGCATTGCCTGCCATCCCCAGCCTCCCAGGGCTTGATAGCATTTGGGAGGAACACCCAGATTTAGGATGGAAGTGGGCACAAAGGCTGAGAGGAACACTCAGGTTTAGGATTTGAGCTGGGCTCAGAGGAACACTCGGGTTTAGGATTTGAGCTAGGCTCAGAGGAACACTCTGGTTTAGGATTTGAGCTGAACACAGAGGCTGAGAGGAACACTCAGGTTTAGGATTTGGGCTGAGCACAAAGGCTGAGAGGAACAAGCAACCCCTGACAACGCAGGAGGTGGAACACACAGCACAGCACGTTGTGTATCCCAAGGAATGGCCCAGACTCTCCAGAATGCAAATCAGGCAAGAAAAGAACATCATGCTGCTGTCAGAACTTTGTCTGCAGCGTGTATGACTGCAAGAGCTGTAATTATTTCACATTTTGAGTTCAGCTTCCCCAAGTGGTGAAGCCCTTCCTGCCTGTGCAGCTGCTGCAGCTCCATGGCACACTGACGGAGCAGATTCCAGCCCCACAGCAGCTGGGGAGTCACAGGGCTGTCAGACATGCATTAATCTGTTTGCCAGGCTGTGCCTGCACTCAGCAACACGAGGGTGGGCTTTGTGCAGACCACTAACACACACACACAGGGTGTGCCTGCGTTTTGCAGCTCCTGCAGCCTCTCCTGAGAGATGCTCCAGAGCCCTCAGCATCTCTGTGGCCTCCACTGGACTCCAGCTGCTCTTTTCATCTCCTTGCTAACTGTGCTGCACCTTCCATCTAATCCAAGGCAGAAAAACCTATTCTCATTCCCTCCCCAGTAAAAACACCTTCACTGTCAGAGCTGGCAGCTGCCCTCCCTCCCCAGCTCCGTGCTGGCCCATCCTCCCTGCTGCCCCGCTTCCTCGGGCAGGGGAAGGGTCAGGGCTCCCCCCGGCTGCAGGAGGGGCCAGAGGAGCCCAGAGCTGGCTGTGGAAGGCCAGGGGAAGGAAAGCAGCTGGCTGTGCTCAGAAGGAGCCCAGTGAACATTTCAGTGGTCAGTGCAACCCCTTCCACTCCAACAATCCCTGCAGCTGAGGACAAAGCTTTGTGGGACTGTTGTGCCTTGGCTGGTGGCACACAGAGCAAACACCTGATGAATTCACAGGAAATTTCACACCCTCTGAGCAGGACAGAAAACTGAAAATGGGACTATTATAACTTTATCTTCAGGAGTTTAAAAGTTTTTAATGTTATTCCTTCCTTTCCTGCGAGTGTCCAGCCATTTCCAGATGTTCCCCTTATTCCCCCCTGCCCTGGCTCCAGCTGTGGCTGCATTTTGGCATTTGGGGATTTATAACCTACACAACCCTTATAAATCATCCAGCCTTGCTGAAGACCCAACATTTTCAAAAGAAGGACAACATGTTTTTCCTTTTTACTAAATGTTGAGGCTCAGACTTGACAAATAATCTTTTCCAGGGAGGCGGTTGGCCCCTGGAAAGACCACATTTCTTCTCAGTGACAGCACATTACTTGGGGAAAGACCAATACAAATGCTTATGCAGATTATGCAGCAATTTTGGCCCACGTTGGCCTCTGAATTTGCTGACCCAGCCACCCACTTATTGGAAGTGACATCTAATCATTTTGCAAATTTTCGACTTTCTGGTTGTCTATTTAGATTTTTTTTTTTTTGGTGTGTGTGTAAGATGTGTCCTTGAAAGCATCCAGGAGACACAAGGAATAAACCCAGCACAGAAAATAGAAATGTTTCTGTTGCTCTCACACGTGCACAGATGTGCTGCAGCTCTGCAATCTTGTTTGTGTGGAAAAGCAAACACCTGCATGTTAATAGGAAAATCTTGCTAATTTTGGACTGAAAACTCTCAGAATCTGCAGCCACAAAATTCCTGCACGTGAGGGAGCTGAGAAAGAAACTCTGAGCACACAGACCTTGCAGAATTCCTAAATATTTGTGAATTTTGGCACTTGTGCAGGCTGTGTCATGAAGGCACTTGTTTGAAATGCCAGCTCTAGGAGTCTGAGCAACACACACACCTTCAAAGCCAAAGAGTGACCAGCCCAAGGCAGCTTGGAGAAAAAGGGAATAACCTGCCATGGTTTTCACCTCTGGCTGTAGCAGGTCAAAGGCTGAACTCACTGCAAGTGAACTGGGGCACTGTCCAAATTTTTGTTTCTTTTTGGTGCTGTTCCCTTGTTTGGCTAAGGGATGCTGGGCAGAGCAAAAAGACAATGAAGGGATTTTCAAAAGAGCACAGATGCAACTCTCTAAAAAAAAAAAAAATCAAAGGCTAATTCAGAGTTTTTGAGGAAAAATAAAAAAGGATACATTTTTTGTATTCATAAATCCCAACTGCAAAAGAATTAGGAAAGCAAAAGGCTCTGACAACACACTGGAGATCCTTATCAGCTACTAAGCCAGATTAGCTCATTTTTTTTCCAGCTGTTAATTAAATATTCACAATTTCATGTGCTAGGACAAAGCTTTGACCCAAGAAGCAAGGATGCAGTCAAAGCACACCGAGTGAAATGAGACAAGTGTGAGAAGCGCCCCTTCCCCTGGGCTCAGCATGGGCATGGCAGGATTCTGGATTTGCAGCAGTGCACCCGATTTCCCCAGGCATCCCATGGATTTCTGCAGGGGGGCTGCTCGGGGGCTCCAGTCCTGGGCACAGGAAGGCAGGGCACACCTCTGGGGGATGCGAGGTGAAGCATCCTCAGGGAGCAGCTGCTCAGGACTGCCTCTGCTCCTGCTCTGCCCCAGCCCAGAGCTCAGCTGACATTTTCCCTGGGCTGACATCCCCTCCCTGAGCCTGAGACGCTGCTGCACACGCAGAGTCTGGCAGGGCTGGGCTGTTCAGAGGAGGAGCCCACCACCAGGGCTGAGCCCGCAGCCCTCTGCACCCCCAGGGGTGAGAAAAGGGTCTGTAAAGGACTCTCACACCTGGCAGAAAGCTCACACAGCCCTGCACGCAGACCCTGAGATGGGCTGTGCTGGCTTAAGGGAAGCACGGAACAGAGATCACATTGTTGAGAGAGACACTGAGCTAGAAACAGGTTTCAAAATATAGCTTACAAAAAGACCAGGTATTTTAGGGAACTAGAACTGTGAAAGATGCATTGTAGCAAGACCACGTGGGGTAAAATAATAGGTGACTAGTGACAGAAGTAATAACAGCATAAGCTAATAGGCTAAAAAACATTTATAAAGTATTGGAACGAAAAAATAAGTTCATTTCTGATACAACAGCACTGAATTTTACACGTCTTGTGTCTCACTACTCATCGAGACTGGTAACAGAAGAAAGTCTTTTCAAACCTCTCAGCTACCCCATCTCTGTAAAAGCCAAGACACCAACACCCATGGAGATGATTCCATCCTGCCTGGAAAGCAGCACTGCTGGGCATTGCACCCAGGGACAAACAGGGACATTTTGCATTCCCCTCTTTTCCCTGGCTTTTCAGATTTTCTGAAGCATGGAACCCCCAAACAGAATCTGGCTGATTGTGTGGATTCTTTCATCACTGAAAGCCACCAACAGTCAGGAGACTGGAAACACAAAACTGAAGCAGAGACTGTGAGCCTGAATTTAGAGACTGAAATAAAGGCTCTAAGCCCAAAAAAACCCCAGAAATCAGAGATTTTCTTGCTTTACCTAAATAAGAATGATGGAAAAATCCAGGGGAGTTTGCTTGATTGGTGCTTCCTTGGGATAAACAATGCTTGGAAAAGAACTCTGAGCCCCTAAATGATGTTGAGGTCTGTCCAAAAGGAACGGGACCTTCCTGGGTCAGGAGCTCCTGCCAGGGATCACTGAGACCTTCCACGAGACACTTGAATCTCATTACTGGGTACAGGACTGGTGCAATGAATCTTCTGCACTGTTTTAAGGTTACAGAGATCTTTTTACACTATGTAGCAGAGCCTGCTTCATGCCAGAGAGAATTATCTATTCTACCAGGGCAGAAAGGAACTGAGGCAGCTTAAAAACAGCTTTAAATCAAAATAAACACTGAGTCATTAAAATGCTACAATGAATTAAGAAATTATTTGCTTTAATACATTGACTTTTGTGGTTTACTAAATCAAGAGCTGCTGTAGTCTCCATGGAAAAACAAGCTCCATTTGTCGACCTTTGTATTTATGTGCAAAAATATTGGAAAGGGACCAGAACACTGTCTGCCTGTAAATCAGCTTTTTCTCATTCTGAACTCTTACAAATGAAATCCGTTATTTTGACACCTTTAGCATTTATCCAGGTAACCAGTCCTGCACGTCCCTTGCCCAGCCATAAATTCAGGATATCACAGCTGAAGGCAGATCCAGCTCTGACAGGAGTGCTTGGGCTGCTCGGAGCGATGCCATGCCCAGAGGAATGGCCACCACCAGCCTGCCCTGGAAGCCCTGTGGGAGGGACACAGCCCTTCCCTGGGGTGGCCCCGGAGCTGCCATCCATCCCTGGAGCTGCAGCACTCTGTCCCTTGGAACAGGAGGCTCCCAAGCTGCTCCTGCTGCTCGGGACCGGGGCTGGAGCCTGATCCTGAGCCAATCCATCACCCTGAGCACTGCTCAGGGCTCCTGCTGCCCTGCTCTCCTGTCCCAGCACATGCACATTTGTCACATCAGAGCCACTACAGAGGAGCTCCCGAGGCAGGCCCCGAGGCTGCTCCTGAAAGCTCAAATAAAGCTGCCTGCACTGCGGATCCACCTGCAGGGGCTGAGGATGAGGAGTCCCAGCTTCATCCACCGCAGGCCCTGCACAAGCTGGGAGACAGAGGCACCCTGCAGTGTGCTCCACAGGGAAACACCTTCCAAACCCAGCCTAAAATGGGACCCAGGCTTGATTTCTGTCTCAGGCTGCAGTGAGCCCAGCCTAAAATGGGATCCAGCCACGATTTCTGTCTCAGGCTGCAGTGAGCCCAGCCCAAAACAGAACCCAGCCACGATTTCTGTCTCAGGCTGCAGTGAGCCCAGCCTAAAACAGGACCCAGCCACGATTTCTGTCTCAGGCTGCAGTGCTCCTCTCTGCTCCCACAGCCCTGCTCTCTGGGAGCTGCTTTATTTCAAATCCCCAAATGCACATTTGCCCACAGCCTCCACTATAAAAGTGACTAAAGCCCACCCTGAGGCTGTTTAGGTTTGGACTAAAAAAGCACAGTTTTTCCTGGCATAAGTTACAGCGTGGGGAAAAGGGGTTGTTCAGCACCAAACATTAGCATCATTTGCTTCACTAATTACAAACAAAGAGCTGTACCTGGTAGAAATGACCAGGTTACTAATTAGGAAGTAGAAATTTATTTCATAGCACGGCTTTGCTGCCTGCTAAGCTTGAGGAACTGGGCGTTGTGCATGAGAAGAGTCGAGTCAATGCATTTTATTAACTGCACCTTTTATAGGAGCACTTAGACAATGCATTGGAATAATTATGTCCTGTGAAGCAGCATTTAACATGCTCCTCACTTTGGCTTTTGTGCTGAGAACACTCCCTGACACAGGCAAGCAGAGCTCCTCACAGCAGCACTTCTCTGGAACAGCAGAGGGAATTATTTGTAAAAGGCTAGCTGGAGAAGGAAACTATCCCCTCTTTTTGTGCTTTGAGGCCCACTCAGCAAACATTCAGCCACATGTTGAAGCCCATGCTTGCTCCTGGAGCAGGAGAGCAGCACTGGGATCCCAAACAAGGGATGTCCCAGGTGGCTGGAAGTGTTTCCCTGCCCAGACCGACTGCAGGAACAGGGGAGACTCCCTTGGCACCTCAGCCCATGCATTGGGGAAGGGTTTGTGTGGCTGCATCAACTCCCTGAAGCGTGTTTCTGAGGCACTTGGATAGCATGGCAAACGAAAGGCTGGAGTGCCAGCTGTGCTGAATTCAAAGGGAAGGTACAGCCCTGGGTGCTCTTGCCAGCTCGGGTACAGCTGTGCCTTCCCAAAGAATGTGACTGCAGAGAAGAGCAGAACAAATCTTTGATACCTTCCCCTTTTCATAATGTTCACATCTCTCCATGCCCTCAGGTGTCCAGAGGGGGCTGCAAAGCCAGCCTTCATTCCACAGCCGCCTCGCTGGTTTGGGCTCTTTACTGGAGTGTTTCCTCTGGGTGGATCCTGCTCGTTCTTTTCCCTTTGTAAAGCACGGCCTCAGCACTGCTGAGGGGTCCCTGGCTCACGGTGGATTCCAGCTCCCTCCACATCTGCACGTACAATACAAACACGTCTGTTGCTGCAGGGATGTGACAAGAAATTGATCGTGGGGATGTGAAACTCAGTTTCAGGTCAATGCTGAACCACTTCAGGAAGACAGCTTTGCTTTAGTTATTACAAACAAAATGCTGTGCAGGGTTTTAATGCCTCCTCTTGTGCCTTTTTTGTTATTTATGGTTAGAAGCAGGTAGAACTCACCCTATTCCTCTGTCTCAGCAGCAGCTCTGACAAACACACCTGGTAGCTGATGGCAAGCATGGCATAACTTATGTCATTTGGTTCATCTGTGTAAAATGATGCCCATAGCTGTGCCCCCTGCAAAGGAAATAGTTACACACAGGCTACTTCTTCCACCTAGAATGTTAACACTCATTTCCAGATGCAAAGTGCTTTTGCCATAAAGCTCTGACCCGTTCCAAGCCGTGTTTTCCTTGCCGTGTACACAGAGCAGCAAAGGCAGAACAAAACCACCCGCTAAGGGCAAGTGGGCAGCAACAGAGACACACTGAGAGCTGGATCCTCATTCTCAACCTTCACTGTTCCAAGGAGCTGTGGTGCTGAAGGGCCTTACAGGACCAAAAGCTCCCTGTCCCTTCTGCTGGGACCAGAAGGACACACTGGAGGAAAGGCTGCCACAGCAGGTGCTGTTGTCCCTCCCAGTTCCAGCAATCTGCATTTCAGGGGTTTCTTCACCTGAAGGCAGTGATTGGAGCCCCATGTCTGTGTCCCAGAGGGGCTGCAGCCCCCTGTCTGCACTCTGTGAGTGCCACACTTGGTGACAAAGTGCTGCTCCCTGCTCGTCCTGAGGTGCTGCCAGTGCTGGGCTTTGTGTGTGCAGCAAGTAGGCAATAATCATTCTTATTTCCCTTTTCCCTGCTGGGCAGGACCTCTGCTCCCTTTTTCCCAAGCTGACGTGTCCTGCTCTGTTCAGTGGCTCCTGGAGGAGCTCTCCCCTCCACCCGAGCATGTTCCTGCTGCTTTCCCAGCCCGGCAGGGGTGGCACAGGTGCCCAGGCACCAGGTGACCCCTGCACTCCCACAGTGACACAGTGGTCTCACCTTTTCCTTCTCCCTGCCTCCCTAAGCGATTCCTGAAGACCAAACCGAGCTGTAAATTCACTGTCAGTGCATTTCATGCAGTGATTCCGAGATGATTTCCCATCATCTGATGGCTGAGCACTGTGCAAGGCTCTGCAGGCACAGGAGAACAGTGGCAAGAGAGGGGAGATGTCTGACCCGGCTGGGTTTGGCATTTCCCTGTGCTGCTGTCACACCCCTCGGTCGATAGCACGGCTGTAATTATCTGACTCACAAATGCTGAGGTGGCTGTGAGAGCTCTGGGAAGGGGAAAGCCCTCCCTGGCCTGCCCAGGGCTGGGGAAGCACAGCAAGGATGGGGATCAGTGGCAGTGGTGCCTCAGAACTCTGCCCAGCCTCTGCTCCAGGGCAGCCTGCACAAGGCATCAGCAGCAGGGCTGGGCTGGAGCTGGGGAGGCAGGAGGAGGCTGGGGCTCCCCAGAGCTCCAGGTGGAGGGGCAGAGCCCCAGCCCTGCATGGAAAACACGAAGGACAGGGGACAGCTGTGATCCCAGGGGATCCCAGCGCGGTGGCTGGGAATTAAGATTGAAAAGTGAAAGGGAATTGCAAAGCTGAGACTGGGAGGAAGGCAGGACGTGGACGAGCACGCTGCCTGCAGGATTGTGCCCTCCCAGGGGTGGAAAATGCTGAATTGCCAGTGACAGGATGGGCTGGAACAGAGGCAGCACAGTGACAGCAAAGCCCAGCTCAGCAAGGCTGCTCCCACAGCAGCACAGCCAGAAAACAGGGGAGCAGGAGGAGAGGTGCTGTGTGCTCAGTGCCACAGCTCCCAGCAGAAACACGGCTGGCTGCCTGAAAACCCACACAGTGAACCAAGGGACATCACAGAAAACTGGGGCAATCAGGCCAGGCCTGGTTTCAGGGAGGAAAATAAGGATGTAAGGAGCGTTTGAATAAAAAAAGACAAATGTTCTGTGAGCACTGGTGTGCTGGGATGGAGCTGAATTTTGGCCTTGGCTTTGTGCTGACAAAGACTCAGTGCCCATCAGGACAGGGCTTCTTGCAGACAGTATTAATTTAAACACTGTCAAGGATTGCTTCTTCAATTAATTGGCCCCAAAACCCACAAAGGAAAAGCCATTCTTGATTTAGTTTCAAGCAGAGTATGTGACCTGTTTCAAGATGCAGCCACTGAACTTTTTCTCAGCAAAGGAGGCCATAAAGTATTCAAATCTGACCTTTTGGGAGGCTAAGAAGTCAAAACACAAACCCACGATAATAACATTTAACTTAAGTGGAATTACAATTGGGGAGAAAAAAAGAAGATGGAGAAGCCATTAAAAGAGCCACTGAAAAGGAAAAATGTTTGCAGGTAACCCAAAGAGCACTTCAGGACATCACCATATTCCAGGCAGGGAATAACATTTTCAAAAGGCTGTTCCAGAGGGGAAAAACACCACCCCAAATGCACCCCTAGCAGGAATGGTTCACAGGAAGGAATTTAAAAACCTCTGTTCAGAAACGGGAGCTTTATCAGTGTTTGGGAAATAATTGATTAACGAATTCTTGGTACTCAGCATGAGATATGAGAAGTTGCAGAGTTTTGCAACCACGGTGAGGCTCTCACCACGCAAGGATTCACACACACAGCAGACCCCTGTTCCCTAAAATCTCAGAGCAAGAGACAGGGATGTAGGTAAAGACATTTAAAACAAACACAGAAATTAATCCTGGACAGGAGGAATTCAGGAATCTCAAAGAAAACCCCCAAAGCCCTCCAGTTCCTGTGTGGCTAAATCAGCCAGAACAAGGATAAAACCAATTTTGTACTTGAATAAATGGAAATTGGGCACACATCCCCCTGGCTTCTGGGCAGGGAGGATCTGCCTGGTGAATTTGTGAGATTCTTTTCAAATTAGCAATAACTGTAACACCACATAACAAAAGGCAGACGACTTTTTGTCTTTTTTGGGTTTTTTTTTAGCTGGCTGGCAGAGAATCTGAATCTCTGCACGTTCCTGATTTAATTTGGAACTGTTTCTACAACAGCTCAGCATTTTAGAACTGCCCCAGAGTACACCAAGCTGGCAACAAAACCCTGACACATCACAAGCAAACATATGTCTGCTCCGAAAAACACAGCCCACATCCTCCCAAATGCAGCACTGGGGGGATGGCAGTGTCTGTTGGGAAACACAAGGAATGAAAAACACACTTCAGGATTTGAGATTTTTAAAGTTCTGTTGTGATAAACTTAGAATTCATCACCACTTTAACCCTCCTTCCCCTCCACTAACTACACTGTCTAATTATTTAGTTTTAGTATTTTTTTGCTCTAGATTTTATTTTCTTTCTATGTCTGAAGCTCTGTTCTGGTCTTTTTTTGTTCCAGGAGCTTGGAAAATTCCTGTTGTTGCTGAACTTTCCTGAAGTTGTTTTTTTTTTTTCATTTCTCCAAGGAGACTACAGATTGTAGCAGGCTCATTGTTTTAATTTGTGCATCCTGTAATTCCAAATCAAACCTAAGTAGACTATTGCATCAGAGGAAAACAAGAACATGGCTAAAAAAAAAAAAATAAAAAAGCCAAAAGAATAATGGCAAGTCCAACAAATAGTTTCATAAGGGGCTTTAAATGTTTACTCCAGTGTGTTCTGATTGTGCCTGGGAGCAGTAAAATGTAAATTAAATTAGTACTCAAGCTTATCATTAGGAAACAAGCTGGTTTTTTTAAAGATGAGGAGAAAACACGGTAAATTAAGCCTGATGTGGGTTAGGCCCACACGTTACATAAGCCCCTAATCCACATTAAAACCCCTTCAGTAACATATGGCCATAATAATTCCCAGAGCTCTCTGCTCCTTAAGCATAACAAGCTGTTAACCCAGGGCCTTGCCCTGGGAGCTCCTGAGCTGCATTTCCCCATTTTCCATCAGGATCCAAAGAGCCCCACGGAGAATCTGGGATTCTCAGTTCCCAGTGCCAGTGCTGGGGCACCAGGAATGGGGAACCCAAAGCACAGCCATGGAATGAGCTGCATTTCCCCATTTTCCATCAGGATCCAAAGAGCCCCACGGAGAATCTGGGATTCTCAGTTCCCAGTGCTGGGGCACCAGGAACGGGGAACCCAAAGCACAGCCATGGAGTCGGGGGGTCACAGAAGGTTTTGGGGTGGGAGGGATATTCCACCCCTGCCATGGCTGGGACACCTCCCACTGTCCCAGGCTGCTCCAAGCCCTGTCCAGCCTGGCCTTGGACATTCCAGGGATCCAGGGGCAGCCCCAGCTGCTCTGGGCACCCTGTGCCAGGGCCTGCCCACCCTGCCAGGGAACAATTCCTAATTCCCGACATCCCATCCATCCCTGCCCTGTGGCAGTGGGAGCCATTCCCTGTGTCCTGTCCCTCCATCCCTGTCCCCAGATCCCCTGATCCCTGAGCACCTCCCAGACCCTCTGTGAGGCAGGGCCAAGCCAAGGCTCAGGTGAACGGAGCAGCCACTGCTCCTCACCAGCGCCACGATTCACTCCCAGTGCTGAAATATTTGCAAGTGTAGCCTGAACGAGGCTTTTTTTTTATTTTATTTTTTTCTGAAGCTGTTCAGGGGCATGGAGGGACATCAGTGAAACATTTAATGTGTCCCTGCAGGGAGGAGAGTCCAGGCCTCTGCTCTGCTCTGTAAAAGGGCTCTGAAAGTCCACAATGGGAGCTCCACACGGCAATGCGGAGCTCTGCAGAGAAGAGGTGCTTTTTTATTCATCCACAAAGGGCCAGGCCCACCCACAGGGCTGCACAAACCAGAATAATAGCCATGATTGAAAAAGGAAAATATAGGCCAGAACCTGGCATTAACAGAACTCTAAAAGCTGCTGCACTGCCTGCAATCCAGACAAAAGAGATGAAACCTGGTCACACCAGTGAGGAAGGGGAGAGGGCCTCCAGGCACAAAGCTGATTTCTGCCCTTTATTGGTATTTAGCTCATCTGAAGGGAAGCTGAAGGTTTAAAAGCCATTTTTCTCAAATGGGAAATGATTCATTTCTTTTTTTCCCCCAACAATATGTTCTAATCTTGTTCCCTTCACTGAGAACATGGTGACACATGGGGAAGGACTGTGCAGCAGTGGCTTTCCTGAATGGAAAGGAAATGTCAAACAGGATTCTTCTGCATGCACATGTGACATTTTCCTGCCCTCTCCCAGCAGAAAAAGCAAAAAGGTCACAGGTGACAGCCTTGGCCACATCTTCCCAGGAATGCTGGGCTCCTCTAGCACCACCTCGAGCAGGGACCTCCTCTTCCTCCTTTCCAGAGCGTACACTCAGCCTTAGACAATGCAAAATTCTGGCCAGAGGGTCGTCTTTATGTATCAGGAACTACCCACACACACACAAAAAGGCCTTTTTTGCTTCTTGTTTCCCCTCTCAGAAGTCTCCAGCACCCTCTCTTCCCTTCCTCTGTGCCCCTAGGGCTCCCTGTGGAACACAGCCCTCCCTACAGGTGCCCCCAAGGAAGCTCCACACTCTGTAAAAACCCTGTTCTCCTTTCCCTTCCATCCCCTGCTAGTCTCTGAAGAAAACATCTCAGACAACCACAGAGAAGGAGGCAAAGTTTTGCCACCACACAGCCCAGGGATGACCAGAAATGAGATATCTGAATGTAAGTTGGATAAATAACCCTACAGAGCCTGAAGCTCAAGTAGTCTTTTAGGGGGATAAAATAAGCTTTCTTTTTGCCCTGAAGTGGTTTATTAGAGCAGCCTTTAGGCTACAAAACAGCTAAGTTTTCTAGAAAATGCTTGATTCTGAAGAGAACTAATAAAAATCAAGCTCCCCAACAAATCTGTTTTTCTAAGACCATCTCAAACAGCCACTTCTCTCTGCTCTGGCAACTTTCTAGTCAGTATGTGCTAAATGCTGCTGTGCACGTGAGGAACAGAGGCTGCAGGGAGCTCTGCCCAGGGCTGCCCCAGCCCGATGCCAGGCCGTGTCCGCAGGCACAGAGGGGGCTGGAGGGGCTGCCCTGAGCCCCCAGCCCTGGAGGGCTGCAGGACGAGGCTGGGGGCTCGGGGGAGCTGCTCTCCTGGCACTGCTGTGCTGTGCTGCACACCCTGCAGCTCCCAGGGTGCTCCCCCGGCCCCTCTCCTGTGCAGGAAGGAGAGGAGCCTGCAGCTCTCAGTGCCCCTGGAGCCCCCCATGCTCAGGGACTGTCACCTCTGCTGTGCCTCAGCCACTGCACTCGCTGCCCTGAGGTACCCGTAACTACAAACCAAACTGGCTTCGTCTGCTGGACACTCCTGCACGGCTCACACTCTGCCTGGACTCCGAGCAGAGGGCTTTGATTTCTCCCAGCTAGCAATTTAAAGGTTATATATCGATATGCGTATGTGTTGGCCACAGCTGCTTCCTTCGGGAGAGAGGCTGCATCGCCCAGAGCCGGCAGAAGCCACCTGCACGCCCCAGAGCTGTCCCTTGAGATGGCCAGCCCGGATCCCAGCAGCCACAGACCCACAGGAAGCCAGCAAAGGCAAAAACCAAGCTTGCATTTCAAAGTCACAAACCTGGCACCGCACAGGGCCCACCTGCCATCTCAACACATCAAAAAGACATCACGGAAATGACAGCAAGTAATTATGACATGAAGGTAAAGCACATTTTAATGAATGCAAACCTGCTGAAAGCTCAGCTTCGAGGACTGCCACGGATGAGGGGAATTCTGGTGGTGTCCATCTGTAACATCACCCTCTCCCCCTGGCCTTGCCTTCCCTCACACGCTTCAGATGGAGATGGCAGGAATGAATGAAACACCCCAAACCCTTAGGATAACACTGCTCAGCAGAAATGGAATATTTCACAGGTTCTTCTGCTTGCTCTCTTCAGGGATTCACAGGAGCAGAAAACTGAAGGACACATAATGAGAATTTTGTGTACTCCAGTCACTCAGTGCATTTGAATGCTCCTAATAAAATTAAAGGACCCTTCCCTGCAGCTCTCAGTGCCCCTGGAGCCCCCCATGCTCAGGGACTGTCACCTCTGCTGTGCCTCAGCCACTGCACTCGCTGCCCTGAGGTACCCGTAACTACAAACCAAACTGGCTTCGTCTGCTGGACACTCCTGCACGGCTCACACTCTGCCTGGACTCCGAGCAGAGGGCTTTGATTTCTCCCAGCTAGCAATTTAAAGGTTATATATCGATCTGCAGATGTGTTGGCCACAGCTGCTTCCTTCGGGAGAGAGGCTGCATCGCCCAGAGCCGGCAGAAGCCACCTGCACGCCCCAGAGCTGTCCCTTGAGATGGCCAGCCCGGATCCCAGCAGCCACAGACCCACAGGAAGCCAGCAAAGGCAAAAACCAAGCTTGCATTTCAAAGTCACAAACCTGGCACCGCACAGGGCCCACCTGCCATCTCAACACATCAAAAAGACATCACGGAAATGACAGCAAGTAATTATGACATGAAGGTAAAGCACATTTTAATGAATGCAAACCTGCTGAAAGCTCAGCTTCGAGGACTGCCACGGATGAGGGGAATTCTGGTGGTGTCCATCTGTAACACCACCCTCTCCCCCTGGCAGCAGCTCTTGCCTTCCCTCACACGCTTCAGATGGAGATGGCAGGAATGAATGAAACACCCCAAACCCTTAGGATAACACTGCTCAGCAGAAATGGAATATTTCACAGGTTCTTCTGCTTGCTCTCTTCAGGGATTCACAGGAGCAGAAAACTGAAGGACACATAATGAGAATTTTGTGTACTCCAGTCACTCAGTGCATTTGAATGCTCCTAATAAAATTAAAGGACCCTTCCTACCTCTCTTTCCCCCTTTAATTCTCAGCACAGCATTTAACATTTTCATTGTAAGAATGTCTGATTTCTTTCTAACAGAAAAGATGTTTAAGTTATAACTGTGATGCCACTAACAATTAACCCTTCTTTTTCAGAGAAATCCTGTTCATCACCTTACCCCTGAAAACCTTTAAATGTTTCTCAGGTTTATTTTAAGAGTGGATTTGGAAAAAGCACTCCCTGTGTGGTGCCTCAGGGTGGGGGTTCTGAGCGTGGCTGAGGCAAAATAGAGATAATAAAGAATAGAAATAATAAAATGGCACTTTCCATCAGTACACCTCTGCAGAGGGCTCCTGTCAGTCAGACCTGAGGACTTCCCCAGCTCACCTGAATTTGTCACTGTCAGAGGTGTCAGCACATCCTGCACTGGGTGCTTTAGATAAACACAGGTTGGACTTGATGATCTCAAAGGCCTTTTCCAACCTAGTTAATTCTCTGATTTTTCAGGGTTATTATTAATTTCAATGAACCTCAGCACAGATTCAGCTGCTCTCTGGAAGCATTAGAAGGGATCCGAGCACAATTCATTGTTACAAATAACCCCATTACAAACAGCCAAGGCCTTCCAATTAAGCAAGTGCAGGATAATAGCAGAGCACATTTTCCTGAGGTTATGGGGCAAATGGAAAAGTTTAGTCATTGTGTTCACATCTTGCAATGCCACTGACACTAAAATAAATCCCCTGTGGGAGGATTTTGAGCCTCTGCCCCCTGCAATGGGAATTTCACCAGGCTGACAAAGCAGGAATTAAATCTCACCTCAGTGGCACATGGCTGCAGAGTGCTTTTGTGCAAGAAAGTATTTCCTTTGACATTTTCCATGAAAAGAACACATTTGGGGTTGTTCCACAGGTATTTCACACAAGGGCAAAGAGCTGCTATACCCACAGAGTCCAGGGGGGTTGATAATTCCCTTTTCTTTCTCTGAACACACAGTTCTGTGCTGCAACAGCATCCAGAGTCCTTCTGCCACAAGCAAGACCTGGTTTGATTTTTTTGTCAGCAGAAAGCTTTGCTTTCTGACATTGCTTAGGATTAAAATAGCCTGACTCAGTTGCAAAAGTCACAAATTGGTACGGCTGGCAGGTTATTCAGGTGAAAACACCGAGAGCCCTGTGCTGATTTCCCTGGAAAAGAAAAGGAATAGTTCCTGAGACAGCACACCAAATTTCCCTTAAGCTTATGGAATGGTTTGGGCGGGGAGGGACCTCAGAGCCACCCAGTGCCACCCCTGCCATGGCAGGGACAGCTCCCACTGTCCCAGGCTGCCCAGCCCTGTCCAGCCTGGCCTGGGCACGGCCAGGAGGTCCCAAGACCCTCAGTTACAAGACCTTTTAAGGAGTTATTGCCCAATAAAGCACTGCCAACAAGGATATTTATGTTTTTGACCCAATCCTTAAATATTTTACCTTATGGACCCATGCCACAGCGTGAGCTTTCTTAGCCAATCATGTTATCACAGCAAACCCAAGTGCTGCACTCTCAACTCCTTGATTACCTCTGGAACTACTTTTATTTTTCTGTATCTTGAACTCTAAAACCCTAAACTTTACTTAACATGTCTCTGCTTTCAACTATAAATCCACATTCCTGCTTCTAGCACCTCAGTTTGGGAGCCCTTTCCAAGGGCTCAGATGAAATCCTGGCTTTGATTCTTGGCTCACAGGCCCAAAGTTCTGACAATTCCCTGCATTTCAGGCTCCAACACCCCCTGAGTAGCCAGATGGAAACAGCCCTGCAAAATTCATGCTCTGGAACACGAAGGAACAATTCAAAGAAATATCTGTAAGATTTGATTGTTGTTTTATAACCTTGGGGAAATACAGACATTTTTCTCCCAGAAGCGGCCAGGCTGCTTCTTGTTAACTTTTCCAGAAAGAGGAAGCTAAAAAGCAAATTTATTCAAGCCCTAAGAAACTGCCTTTAGAATTTTATCTGTATCTCCACTAGACCATCATTAGTGACAAAATAAATCTTCAGTGATTGCTGAATTCCTGTTTAATTTATGGACATCTTTTTGAAAAATGAAGGCTAAAATATACACAGGTACACGATCATAAATTATAGATTTGAAAAGGAATATGCAAAGGCAGGAATCTGAGCAATCATTTTTCTCTCTCTCTTGGTTTCAGATGGAGAATCACCAAACTGCAATGAGCTCCATGTATCACAACCCTGCCTGGGAGACTTTTTAACCATAATTATTTAAATTAGGAAATATTAAACAATGCAAATGTTTTCCCCTTATTCTGTGCATGCCACACTATTGCACACAGTGAATTTCTTTGTTATGTGTGTTAACTCTTTGTTTTTATACCCAATTCCTTGCCAGCCAGTCTGGTTTTCCTTTTTATGTGTTTCCAGGGATCTGGGAATTGCTGTTCCTGGTGCTCCCGTGCACTCAACAAGTTGCTAAAAGTCAGATTTTACACAGGCACTCATTCTGTAAAGGGCAGGAGGAGCCCTAATTTCAACTTTTTAGGGTTTTTAATAGAAATGCTGTCCACAGTTTTGTGTAGGTTTTTTTTCCCCTCTGTCAATTCAAGATTAATGAGACTCAACATGAATTAATGTGGACACTTCAGAAACTCACAGAGGACTCTGTGATCTTAGAAGCCTTTTCAGACCTAAATGATTCTGATTTATGGGATGTGAGCAAAGGTTTTGAGCTCAACAAACAAGCAAGAGCATATGTAGGTCACCCCTTGTGGAGCTCACGCTTTTCCTGCTGCTGAATAAAGAAAGGAAATATTTTTTACCTCACTTTGCTATTGCACAGAGGAAATTTTTAATATTTTTAGAAGATTTTGCAGCACCAAGCCTTTGTCCCATTTTTTAATCTGGTTTAAGATGGCTTCTCGCCTGGATCTGACTTGTGAGCATAAGAAAAGATGTTTTCCCTGGCAGAGTGATCCCAAACACTGGCACGGGCTGCCCCTGTCCTGGGAGATGCTGAAAACCACTGGAAGTGACCTGAGCATCCTGGTTTGGGTGGAAGCAGAGGATTCCCAGGATGTGCCCCACCTTCAGCCACTCTGTGATCCAGAGGGGACGCTTGGTTGGGACTGTGGATCCCACACCCCTCAATTTAGTGGGAATCTTTGTTAATTAGGCCATTAAAAGTGAGGATTTTTGCAAGCCAGGTGGAAACACAAACATGGGAACATGGCCTGTCATCCTGGCATATCCTTCCCAAGCTTTCTCCTCAAGAAATCCCAGGTGACTGTTAAGGCATTCTGGCTAGCAGCTCCCCTTCTGACAATCTCATCACTTCCATTCCCTTTTGTCAATATTTTTAATCAGGAATCTCCCTAAAATATTCCCACGTGGAGATGGCCCAGCAAGGTTATCCTGGAATTAGTAAAGCTGATAAAAATCGCCGTGCAGGAGCTAATGCCACCATAAATAACATCAGGGTGAATGCTGAGCAGCAGCTCAGAATAAACCCAGCCCCACTGAGGCTGAAACCCACTGCAGTGAACACCAGGTGAGCACACAGAGCACAAAATACCAGAAGAGCACCTGAAGGATTTTGGCCTCTGCCTGCTCTCAATGCTACGTCTAATCTGAGAAAGAAAAAAAAAATAAATCTTTTGAGGCCAGTGGCAGCAATTTCATCCCAAATGCCCAGAGGGAAAGCCCTCGTGCTTCTGGTGAGGATGGATTTCTTTGGGTTTTGACTGCCCCACAGCTGAACTTTGGTGTTGTACCCAGGACCCTGGGAATTCCTTCCCTGCACAGGGACAACAGCAGCTCCTGGTTTTTAATGGCACTCCTCCAGGGACAGAGGCTGGATCTTTGTGTCCCTGGGCTGTGTTGCAGCTCAGGATAAGAATCTGACTGGTTTCCCATCGTTATGTGTGGCTTTCAAGTTGTTGCAGCGCGCAGCACTGGAATGTTCCATCAAACGAGCCAATTCCAGCGGTTTGGGGATGGAATATTCCCCTGCCACTGCCACAGCCCCAGGGACCCTGCCAAGGGCTGGGGTGGCACAGCAGCTGTGCCCTCAGCAGCACAGGCTGGCACAGGGAGGCACTCAGAGCTGCTCAGAATTATCCTGCCCTGGGTTCTGCGCACGGTTTAATGCTGTTAATGTGGATAATCATTGTAAGCACTTCCACTTACAGGCACAAAATAATGAAGCTTTCTCTGCTGCTTCGGGGTTTTTTTCCAATATGGTGTGCAATACCTCTCAATTTTTCTTTCCTCGTTGGTCAAACATGTAAAACCAGGAGGGAGAAACAATTTATTTATCATGGTGAGAAAATCAGATTTGTATAAATTACACGAGTAGGAGAGAATCGGGAATTAGTGCTGTGAAGGAAGATTTAAGTAACCCAAAGCAATGAAAATAACTGTGCTGATTAACTTCTCAGCTTGGACATTTCATTCATTCCTCAAAGACACTGCCCTGCATCAACCAGAATATTTCATTTGCACTTCAAGCTACTTAAGAACTGCAGAAAAAAGCAATCTAGGAATGCTGGCCTTGGGTTTCTCAGTTACAGCTCCATGGTTTCAGAGCTGACCATCTCCTCCTGCCCTGCCTTGGGTCACAGAATATCACTGCCAAGGTGAAGAGGGAAAAGATGCCCAGAGGCACCTGAGTTTGTCACGACAGGGCTTTTCCAAAGGGACATTTCAGCGATTGACGATGCCAGCCCGAATGTTCTGACACAGCAGAGGGGAGAAAAAGAGGGAGTTGGGCTGGGAGGGATTGTCCTGTCCTGTTTGCTGCAGAAAAGTGCCTGCAGTGGTCAAACCATGGTCTCTCACCAGCTCACTGCAGAGAGCACTATGCAGCAACACAACGGAGCGGGCAGAATGTGAATTAGGCAGGACAAGAAAAGCCCAAACCAAAGCCAAACCAGGCAGGAAGGGAGGGCAGAGGCAATGTGCCTCTTTCCACCTCACAACACCACGCTAATACCAAAGTCTTCAGCATCACTAAAGGTGCCAGAGGCAGAAGGCAAAACATGCAAGGAATTGGTTTGCAGATGCACCAGAGAGACCCATGAGAACTCTGCAGAGGAGAGGCACCCCAGAAACACCGCAGGGTGCTGGCAGAAATGCAGATTGTGCTGGCCTTGGGCTGCCATCCAAGGGCATGCCAGCCATCCAAGTGTTATCCCTGTGGGATGACACAAGCTGTTTGTTCCCTCCTGGCCACCTCTGCAAGGACCTCTCCTCATCCTGATGCATTTAACAGGGAGCTGGGCTCCTGCAGAGCCCCTGCTGCAGCCACGGGGGCACGGGGTGACAGACAGCCCCGCCAGCAGCACAGGGAATGTCCCATCCCAATGGCAGCACAGGGAATGCCCCGTCCCAATGGCGGCACAGGGAATGTCCTGTAGCCATGATATTATGAAAAATCCTTTGCTGGGATTTTTCCTCTCCTGAGAAGCTGAGGAGCCTCAGGAGAGAAATGTAAACAATTACTATCTGCTGCTGTGGAATGCAACAGGTGCATCCATGATTGGTCCATGTGGATTGCTTTCCATTGATGACCAATCACAGCCACCTGTGTCCCGTCCCAGTGGCGGCAGGGCCACCAGGAAGGAGCAGGATTCCCTGTCTGTGCCTGCTGGGGCTGGGACACCCCCCAAGGCTCCAGGCCGAGCTGTGGCCTTGCTGAGCCCTGGCAAGGGTCACTGAGCAATAATGAAACCCAGGGGCCCCTCAGGCTGCACCACAAAGGGGATCACAAATCAAACTCCCTCTTCCTTCTCCAAGGAATAAAACCCTTCTCCTTCCTCCCTGCCAGGTGCCAGCCTCTGCCCCCAGCCCAGGGGCTCCCTGCCCACGGGTGGGGACACAGGAACGGGATGTTCCAGACACAATCCTGCCAAAGGATCCCTTCCTCCCTGCAGCTCCATTCCCCTTCTTCCCGCACCTTTCCTCCTCGGATCCAGCTCACAGGAGTAAAGCCACACATTTATATGTAATATACACACAGATGATGTTTTATATATCTGCAATACACAGATCTGAAAATATTCTACGCATCCTTTCAGCTGTGTGCTGACACACATAAATCTAAACCTGTTTATACACATCCTCAAAACCCCATACATTGTTTTTATCACGTATTTTATTGTGTGTGGGTATATAAAATAGATCATGCAAATGCCAAGGGAGATACAAAACATTCACGGAGTCATCCTTCGAATGCAGAGATTTAAACCCAAAAACTGCAGCTGCCTGTGGGTTTCATTTTGCCAGGTGCTATGTAAATGATGATATGGGCTATCAAAGCATATATTCCACATGTTTAAATTGAAACATTCCCGCTTGTGAGCAAACTTTTAGTAGTTTCTAAGCAGTGGAGCATTTTTTGTTTTTTTCAAAATCCTATCCCACACCTGTGGATGAGTGGAAAAGGGTCTACAGTGCCAGGAGCAGGGTGAACAGAGTTAACAAAGTGAAATACTCTCTTGTTAAGATTTAAGTCACTCTTTTGAAATAAGTGTGGAAGGAGGAAAATGAGTTAGGACACATTGAAATGATGCTGGCAGAGATTTGGGACAGTCTTTAATTTACCTCAGCAGCTTGCTCATAATTAATAGTAACTAATAGCAGAAAAAAGAAATATGCACTGGGGAATAAAAACATTAACTGGATTCTTCTCCCTCCCTCATTATCTGCTAAAAGGTTGTTGGTTTGGGGGTTATTTCCCCTGTAAAAAGGAACTATGGGAAGAGCTCCAGGGAGCAGAAACTCTGCCCCTGGTCAGAGGCTGGAGGCTCCCACCCATTTACAGAACTTTCCATGTTCCTGTGAGTGTGACCAAGCAGAATTAAACAGAATTTAACATCCTGCCTGGATGCAGGATGTGCCAGGCCTCTCTGTGTACGTACAGGGGGTTCTTTCCCAGAACTCTCTGGTGTATCCCACGTTGGGAAGAAACTCAGCAGGGCTCAGGCTGAGAACATCTGCAGTGGTTGTGTTTGTTTGTGGGTTATTTGTGCCTTTTAGCTGAACATGGTGGGGCAGGAAGGTCCCCCCAGCTCAGGGAGAGGCAGTTCTGCAGGCTACTGCTGCCCTGGTACTGGGGAGGTCAGGGCAGGTCTGCTCTGAGCTTCTCTCTGGCATTTTTACTGAAAAGGGACTGCTTTCATGGCTCTGGGCACAGGAATAAAGACAGCACTTCAGCCAAAAAGAGCTTGCTAAAATGTGATGTTTAAACTTGCTGTGATCACAGTGATCTCTTCATTTGTATTTGCTTTCTAATGTGTTATGGTGCTCCAGCACAAGTACTTGGGGCTTAACATTTTTGAGTTTAAAAACTAATTTTACCTCCTCACTTCCACAGAACTCAGGGGTGTTTTGGTCAGGTCTGGTTAAAGAGAGAGAAGAAAAACTTATAAAAATATTCTGAAGTACCTTAAACTGGGTAAGGCCTGGTTACAGTCCTGAGGGCAACAGAGTTAAGATTTCTCAGAACTTGACCAAGACATTGAGATAACTTCCAGGGTTGGTGGTTTTTGTTTGTTTGTTTGGGGTTGTTTTGTTTTGTTGTTTTTGTTTTTTTTTTAATGAAAACTTCCACATTTCCCAACATGTTAGATTACACTTGTTTTTCTGACATTGTGACTGTTTCCAAACCCAAAACAGAATTCTGGAAAGAGGTGTTTTACATCCCCAAATTCAGTCAGAAGGCCCTGGTATCAAACAAGGCTTTAGCTATCAGCCTATCAACATCATTTAAGCTGTAATTTGTCTAATATTCACACATTGCACCCAATGGAATTCCACATGGAATAAGAATAAAGACTTCCAATTCCTATGCAAAGGACTCTGTCAACATTGGTAATATCAAAGTGCTACATGTTCACCCTCAGGTAAACAAACAAGAAATCAACATTGCTCATTTCAGGGGAAATTGTCCCTGGAGAACTCAAAACATGCCTGAGAAATGCAAAATGGGGCTCTGACCCTCCACAACATGAGAAATGCAGAGTGGGGCTGCATTTCTGACCCCCAAAACATGCCTGAGAAATGCAAAATGGGGCTCTGACCCCCAAAACATGCCTGAGAAATGCAAAATGGGGCTCTGACCCCCCACACAAGCCTGAGAAATGCAAAATGGGGCTCTGACCCCCCCCCCCAAACATGCCTGAGAAATGCAGAGTGGGGCTCTGTCCCAAACGAGTGTGCTTGAGATAGCTCAAAAAAATCAAGGTTATGAGGAAAAGTCAGAATTAACATTACACTAAAGCACAACAGGGTCTCTGGCAAGATTCACTCCACTCACAAAGGCCAGCTAAGGCACAACAAGGAAAGCAAGCAACAACAAAACCAACCAAAATCCAGGCAATCAAAGCAAGAATTAATTGAAACTACCTAGGGGTGTGTGTGTGTGGAGTACAAACAAGGATGGAAAGCATAACAACACTTAAACTCAGCAGCACTTAATTTATACCTTCATTTACAGCTTAACCACAACAACCTAACAGAGGAACAATATTTAACAGCATTCAGGCTAAATTAGAAGTACAACTTTACTGAACTCCCAGATTTCTAGGGCATAGGGCCAAGGGTGTGCACACACAGTTAGCACAAGATAAAAAAACTTGCAAAAAAAAGTGCAAGTGGAAAAACCCACCTCAGAGGCGGGTGAAACACTCACTTTTGGATGTCTCTGCACCTCCTGAGGGGCGGGCGGCTGCTGGTCACAGCCTGGTGGCCGGGAGAGAACAAAGGGTGCCAAGGGCCGGAATTCGGGCACAGCCACGGCTCATCCCGGCCGCTTTTTGGGCCGGCACTCCCTTGAAGCGCAGGACAGGAATGTTGTGCACAGGAGGTGTTCCAGCGTGAGAAAAGCGGGCGCGCCCGAGAGCGGAGCGGGCTTTGCAGAGCTCAGAGCCGAGCCCAGGTGCTGCTGGGCAGGCCTGAGCTCAGGTTACACCGCACCTGCGGCGGGTTAAGGGGCACCGCGCCAGCGCTGCTGCGACCCCGAAACGCCAGGGAAATGCCGGGTGCGGCTCCAGCTGCAATCCTGCCCGGGAATCCCAGCCCCGGAACCCTGCACAGCCTCGACTGCTCTGAAAGCAGGAGGCAGCTCCTCCAGGGCCCCTCTGGGGAGACATCATGTGCGGGCTTTTCCTGCCATCGCACTCCGGCGTGCGCTGCCGCTGCTCGGAGGAGCTAATTTCTGCAACAATAGCTAGGCAGGCTGGAGAGGAATACTAAGTAAACAAATCTAAATGATTTCAGTTTTGGATCTCAGCTATGCCATTTTAGTTCTGTTGCTAGGTGGGAGTCATTCTCCTCTGGTGGGGTTTTCTTTTTTCAGAGCAGCTCGGGACCCATATGTTTGCTTTATGGTGGAGCACTCAGAGTTCCACTGAACCCGCAAAAACCAAATTTAAACATTTACTTGACAACTCCGAGTCACCAGGGGAAAGCGATCTGGTGGCCGAGCCAAGGCCAGGGGATGTTCTGATCCCTGTGACAGAGTTCCAAACCGGCCTCGAGCATTCATCACTCTGTGGACACCTGGCCCAGCCCTGCTGTCCCCCCGTGAGGCTCCTGCCACGCCTGGGGACAGGCACTGAGGGGACACGTCGCCTGTCCTTGCCTGGCACGCTGCTGGAGGTGCTTCCTTCCCTCCCGCTGCTCCCAGGGCTGTCCCTCAGCCCGCAGACCTTGGGTGTCACCCTGTCCCACGCCAGGCGCTCCGGACGAGCTGCCCCGCACGGGACATCCCTCCAAAGCCACCGGGAGAGCAAAAAACCAGGAGCTGCGGGGCTGGAGGGCACGGGGGGGACAAGCTTCTCCCGTGCCGAGGAGGGGCTGCGGGGAGAGACCCGCGGGGGCTGGAGGGCCGGCGGCAGGGACAGCGACAGGACAGCTCTGCCTCTGTCCCTGTCCCTGTCCCAGAAGCGCGGAACCCCAGAATCCCAGCACGGCTGGGGCTGGAGAGCATCCACCCCCGCCACCTGGAGCGGTGACACAGGCACGCGTCCGGGAGGGTTTGGGATGTCCCCAGAGATGGAGGCTCCGACGCGCCCTCCTTGGGCAGCTGATCCAGGGCTTGTCCCTGTCCCTGTGCGTGTGCGCGCGCGTGTCCCCGAGCGCGCGCGGAGCCCGGAGCCGCCTGGCCCCGCCCGGGGCCGCCCCCGGGAGGATCCTCCCGCTCCATCCCTCCCGCTCCATCCCTCCCGCTCCATCCCTCCCTCCGTCCCTCGGGCGCGGGGGGCGCGGCGGCGGCGGCGGCAGCGCGGAGCCCCGCGCCATGGCGCCCGCCGCGCCTCGCCGCGCCTCCCGGCCCGCCCGGGGGTAGCCGGCATGAACTGAGCATGGCGAGCGGCCTCGGCCCGCGCTGGCCCCGCCGAGCGGCCCCGGGCGGCGGTGGGGGACTCCTGCTGCTGCTGCTCTGCGCCGCGGCGGGGCTGCCCCGGAGCGCACCGCAGGTGCTGCGGATCGGTGAGTGCCGCCGGGGCGCGCCGGGGCCGGGCGGGGGCTCCGGGCACCTCCCGGGCCGCGGGGAGCTCGCCCGGGCGGCAGCGGGACCCGCGCGGCTCCCGCTCGGCGCAGCCGCCGCTCCGGAGCCGGGGATGTTCAGGGATGCTCGGGGATGTTCAGGGATGTTCAGGGATGCTCGGGATGCTCGGGGACGCTGCCCAAAGTTCGCCCGGTGAGCGGTGCCGGGGAAGTTGGGCGCGGGGCTCCCGGCGGAGCATCCCCGCAGTCCGCGGGGTGTCGGCTCCGGGCGCTCCGCGGGGCACGCTGCGACGGACCCCCAAAGCCGGGCGGGCACCTCTGTCCCCGCCGCAGGAAGGGTGCGGTGACCCTAAAATCTGTGCCGAGGGGTGCGGAGTGTCCCGGCTTGGGCGGCTGTGGCTCCGGATGGGGACTGGGGGGATGCGGGACGCGTTTGCCGCTACCCTCGGGCAGGGGCAGCTCCGCGGGGCTGCGCGGAAAACTCCGCGGAACGGGAATTTATTTTTAAGTAGAAAACTCCGCACCATGGAAACGGGGCTCGGCTCACAGGAAGCCTCTCTTCCTACAGTGGGTTTCTTGTGGCAGTCAAGTGAGACGGTGAATACAAAGTGTCGGAAGAGTTCGGGGTTAGGAGAGACTGTGGGAAAGATGTAGGCAGAATCTGGCACGCCGCTGTTTCTGTCTATCCCTCTTTCGCCTGGCAAGCACTGAACATGAGGCGGGGGGAAAAGGAAACAAACAATTTAAAAAAAATTAAAAAAAAAAAAAAAAGCTGTTTACGGCGCCGGGGAGAGCATCCCGCAATTGCCAAAGGCGCGTTCCCGTGCCGAGCCCTAACCCCGCTCCGCTCGCCCCAGGGAAGGCTCCTCCTGCCCGGAGAGCAAGGGACGCGCGGCCGGAGCACTGCAGCCCTTCCGAGTGCTGGGCAGCGGCTGGAGCGGGGCAGAGCCGGGGCACGCAGCGCTGTCAGCCGAGGATGTGCCCTCGGCTCCCGGCTGTGCCCGCTCGGGGAGCGCTCGCCTTTCCCCGGGGGCTCGGGGGCGGCTCGCTGCTCCCCGCTCACCCTGCCGGCAGCACGCACCACGAAAAGCTGGGCGATCCCAAAAACGCAGCGGGGATTCGGGGGCATTTCCCCCCGTGAAACCTGGGGAAGAAAATCGTGTTCGAATCTCCGAGCCGCAGACGCCAGCGGGATGCTCTGGAAACGCACAAAATGCTGCCTGAACTTACTCTGGTTTAGTGGAATAGCTCTGAAGGAAGGAGCAGCGTGCCAGTGTTTAAAGGGCTTGAGCTGAGCCTGAATGGCCGTGTGCAGGACGAAACTCGGCTTTGTGCTGCCTGCAGGCTCGCAGGGAGCCGGGCAGAGCTTTGAGGCGCTCCCTCTGCCCCCCTGTGCCCTGCAGAACTTGTGCTGCTCCGGCGCGCCCAGCCAGGCTCCGGGGAGTGCCCGCTTTGCTTCCCCTAAATTGTCCCGGGATGAGGGCTGTGCCGCAGGGCCGGTGAGTTTCTGGGTCAGATTTGCTCTGCCAGGGCACGCAGGGACGGGAGCCCGGCGCTGACTGCCCCTGGCACTGCCCCCAGCACTGAACGAGGCACAAAGCCGGCAGAGTGCTCGGCTTCCAGTCGCGCCCATGCAGAGAAATGTGCAGGGCAGTCGGTGTGTCAGGGGCTGGGAATGCATGAAATATTGAGTGTGTCCTTGGTGCCGTGCTGCCTGTGGAGTAATGATGTTATAAAATATTAATCCTTCACATCCCTTCACGGCAGCAAAGTTCCTCCGTGGAATCTGTCGCTCTCGGAGGTGGCAGAGAGGAGTAATGGCAGTAACTCCTCCAGATCTCTGTGATAACATCACAAAATCATCCCCAAGCATTTCTGACAGCGAAGGAAATGCCATTAAGCCATCAGATTGTTTTCCCTGTGTTTTAGTTAATTAAGGGGAGAAAGTGCAGCAGTTTGTGCCTGGATTCATACACTGAGAGTTTAATTGCATTTTCCGCTGTCAGGGAGCTTTCAGATTTGTTTTTTATTAATTTTTTTTCTGGCTTGTAATAGGGATGGATGGATTGTCTTGCTGGTGTTTAATTAGTTGAGAAAGGACGTGTGAGTGATATGAATTCTAGTTATTCCTCAGACTAACGACTCCTTTTCCAGCTCTCTAAACAAAAGATGAGGGATGGCAATGTGACCAAGGAAAACTGACTCATTAGGATAAAGTAATGGATTTTGAGATAAGATGGAGTTTGAAGTTTCAGTAATAAAATAAAATAAAATGCTGGTGTCTTATTGGGTATTTCTTCCCCACTCCTTTTCAGAAGCTTTTCCCTTGACACACAAGCTAATGGAGCTGTCCAAGGAAATACCATCTTTATCTGCACTTACCCACCAGACTGTGCTACATCAAAGTGTATTTAAAGTTCATGACCTCCATATTTCTTACTGAATTCCAAGGAATTTTCAGTTTTTACACCAAGTCCTTCTTATCTGTACTACTAGTACCACTTGTATGAAATAAATGATCTCCAAGGAAGAATGGTAATGAACTGGAGCAGATGCTCAGGTGCAGAAACAGCTTCCAAAGACATCTCAGCAACAACAGAATAACCCATTTGTTGGTGCTGGATGCAGAGCTCTCATTCCTGGACAGATTACAGATTCTGAATAGGTTATAAGGGTAAAATCCAGTGATATTATGTGAAAATTTACAGATGGTCATCATCCGAGCTTCATTCTGGGTTAGAACTGACCAACAGCAAGTTCTTAACAAAGCACTGGAGTTACTAAAAATATGGGATGAATCTTGGAATTATCTCTGAAATTGCCAGCTCCTGGAAATGAGCAAATGGGCAGGTTTTCAGGAATTGCTCGGGGTGAGGAGATAGAAACCAGAAGGATTTTCAGTAATTTGTGCAGTTCTGTAAATGGAATATTTATATAAGGGTTCATCCTTTGCACTGACTTACTCCTTACTCAAGCAAAATTCCCAAATTTAGTGAATTGTATTTTCCACAATAGAGGACTATCCCCATAACACTCATCTCCAAGTGAGAAATATCAGATTTACATGAAACACATGCAAGTCAACCTAACCCACAAAATATCAGTTTCTAATAAGTTGGAATTTTCAGTATAGGTTTCAGAATCTCTGTTGGATTTCCCCAAGAAGGGCTAAAGCTGTGAGTTCTTGTCCTGTGTGGAATTGCCATTTTCCCCTCATGAGAATGATAAAGACAGAAACCTCATTAATTTCTCTGCAAATCTGCTGCTTTTTGACAACTCTTTTGAGGTTTTGTTTGTGAAGGGAATGGTACTAACACCCATATGAGCTTCATCAGTGTGAAATGGCAAAAACCCTTCTTGGAAAGTCTCCTATCATATTTGAACATCATGAAAAGTGTTCATTTACAGTATTTGTTACTAGATTTCTAAAAGTTATTCTATTTTATGATATGACAGGAAATGCAGCTGCATTTTTCTCACCAGATGATGAGACATTAAATATATTTTGCTCACTAGACTCTGAGTGCTCAGTGGTTTATCAGTTCTTTGTGATACATTTGGCCTAAGTTTCCTTATCCTACACTAAGGGAAAACTATTTTGCTGCAGATATTTCTAAAGGATTGTTACCAAAGCATCCAGAATTTGATTTTCACGCCTCTCCCTCCTCAGTGGATTTGACAGCACTGTACAAGTGGGAGGCAGGGCAATGTTTGGCTGGGTTCAAATGGGTAATTGAGTTTAAAATCCCTAAAAATGCTGGTGCAAAATACTTTGCAGTCCCTCAGCAAGGGAACTCCTGCTGCCTCGCTGAGTGGCTGTGCCAGGATGCCCTGGCTGATGGGGACAGGGAAACTGTGAGGGGACCTGCACCCTCCAAAAATCAGCAGCCTGGGCCTCCACTGCCAGAACCTCCCAAACACCTCCTTGGGCAGGGAAGAGATGAGCTGGAGAGGTGCAGGGTGGTCCTCAAATATTCCACAGTGCAGGGTGATTTGCAGCAGCCAGCCAGGGCTGTGTGAACAAAACCTGAGGGTGTGAGTGGCTTCTGTCCCCACCCCAAAGGCTGGTGGGGAACGGCCAAGGAGAGGTCCTGAGGCCAGACAGAGCAAACTGAGGGAGGCAGGTTGGGTTTGGACTGGCTGAGGGAGAGAGAAACCTGGGAAACAGGTAAAGATAAAGTCAAATACAAACATGGCAGTGCTGCGTTCCCAGGAGCTCCGTGGGTTCCCCTCGCTGTCGGGGCGAGCGGCCTCGGGGCTGTGGGACAGGAGCTGGTGCCTGTGCTGGGTAATTCATCATTCCCCCTCACTGACACAGGCCTGGAAAGGGGACACCCTGCAGCCCCCCTTCTGTACCCCTGGGAGCAGCTCAGACACGGGATGGAGTCCTGGCAGCGCTGGGATCGCCCAAATTCCGCCAGGGAGCAGAGTTTGCCATCAGGTGTTTGGGGCAGGAGGAGCCTTCCTTGCAAACGGAACAAAAAGCCATTTCCCAGAGCTCACCTCCTGCCCAGGCATTCAGGTGTGCTAATTGTGGTTTTAAGTCCCCTGGCTTCCCCACAACACCCGATTTCCAGGGCATTTCCCCTTGCCTGAGCTCTAAGCTCCTCCATATGGCCCTGTCCTCTCTCAACATTTCCATTTGGGCTGGAAGTACAATCCCAATACTGTTTTTTCATTACAGTCTGTTTTGTATGTCCTGGTCAGTAATAAAGCTTAAATCCTGCTCCCCCCTCAATACTTTAAACAACTGCCTCTAATCTTCTTTTCTCAGAAAGGCTTGATTTGACCAACTAAACTATAGATTGTACTGCAGCAGAAGAAACAAATCCCATCCCAGAACTGATTAGTTTTACTGCACAGCTTTGGGGCTGTGACCAGCAAGCCCAGTCTGTCCTAGTTTGGGTTGACTTTAGATTTTAGTTTGCAGTAATGAGTTTATGATCTTGGCGAGCTTTGCAGAGGGAGGTTATTACCCTTCCCTCTCTCTCCCTGCTGAAGGTTAGAGGGTATTTTCCAGGAAATTATGAGTTCTCAAATGATGAATTTGCTTTCTCAGGGCAAAATCAAAATTCCAAATCAAAACAGCTTCATTATTCCACACTGACATTGTTTTCACTTCAGCTACAAGAGCCAGGATCTGATGGGATTGTTAAAGTAACTTCTTTTTTTCTTTTTAAATTCCTCTGACATTGTAGAAAGTTCCTTAAATACTCTTAGAGCTTCACTAAATTAGGGTGGCACAAACAGTGGGAAATGGGAATGGGTTCTGTGGCCAGAGAGACAGAACTGGTGTCAAAGGCTCAGTTTTGAGCTTCTTTTCTTGGCCCATCAGGCTTTTTACCATCACACCTTTTACTTGGGTCGTTGCTGGGTTTTGTTCTTCCTTTGAGCTTTCAGACTGCACAAGTTTAAGAGAGGAGAGCTATAAATTCTTTTAGCCCTGAGGCTGTTCCCACGTCCTGCCCCCGGCCCCGCACACCCAAACTTGGCCTGTTTCAAGGCAAATTCTGTTTGCAGCACTCCGGCTCTGGCTGGGGCCCGGGAGCAGCCCCCTCCCACCCTGCAGAGAGCCCCCGAGGCCCTGGGGGTGGCAGGGACAGTCAGAGTGCAGAGGCACCTCCCCAAATGCAGGGCTGGGGTGAGCACACCGCAGCACTCCCCAAGAGGGCCGGGGACATCCCGCTGTGTCCAGCTGGAGCCTCAGCGCTGCTCTGGGCTCTGCTCTGGCTGCAGCAGCAGTGCTTCAGGCTCAGCAGAACTCAGCCAGGCTGCTCAGAGCACTGGCAAGAGCTCAGGCTGCTCAGTTCCACCTGTTCGGGGCAGAACGAGCAGGCAGAGACGTCCCTGGGTGCTCTCCATCAAAGGGTTTGAGGGGAAAAATCTGTTTTACAAGGGCAGCATCGGGCAGCTGTAAGGAAAGAAGGAGAAGCATTTGAAGATACCACGGGAAAGGGAAAGAGCAGAGTCCTGTCAGGGTGTTCTGGATTAGACAAGTCAGGTTCAGTGTGATTCGGCAAGCCAGTACTGAGAAGAAAAGCTTCTACACCTTAAACTCTTGGATGGTATAATTAGAAAGCAAATTCATGGAAATTGGTGCTTTTGGGGTCTTACAATGCAAATTTTTCCCCCCATTTTGGCACTCCCACAGATTTCTCCACTGTGGCACTCAGGCCCTCTGTAATTACAGGTATTTTGGACACAGCAGCAGCATTTTGGCTTTCAAGCCCTTTCCAGAAGGGTATTGTGCACTTTGGGAAGGTAATGAAGGGTTTTCCTGGTCTGTTGCTCAGTGGCAAACACAGAACTGCCCTGACTTGTTCTCTTGCACCCTGTCTGTTCCAGCACAGGCTTTGTCTCTTCTGCTCCCAGCAGGGGCTTTTGGAGCATCCACAGGGATGTGGGATGTGCCTGCAGATCCTGAGGGATGTACCTCCAGATCCTGAGGGATGTGCCTGTAGGTGCTGAGGGATGTGCCTCCAGATGTTGACGGATGTGCCTCCAGATCCTGAGGGATGTGCCTGTAGGTGCTGAGGGATGTGCCTCCAGATGTTGACGGATGTGCCTCCAGATCCTGAGGGATGTGCCTGTAGGTGCTGATGCCTGCAGATCCTGAGGGATGTGCCTCCAGGTCCTGAGGGATGTGCCTCCAGGTCCTGAGGGATGTGCCTGCAGATCCTGAGGGATGTGCCTGTAGATCCTGAGGTCTCCATCAAAGCTGCACGTGTCCTCATGGCATCGTCCAGCCCGGCTGGCTGGGGTGAGCCCTGGCTTTGGAAGGCTCAGCTCAGTGCCCACAGGCCCTGGCTTTCACTGCCTCTCTCCCAGCCCCGACGAAGATCTGGAGAGCTGGAAATTGAATGCAGTGACGTGTAAACACCCAGAGGGAAAACAGCCCCCAAAAACGCAGCTCCTGCTCACCCAAAAATACCCTTTTCTGTGCTCACACTCAGGAAAAAATCCAATAAAAGCCAAATCCACGTTAGAGCTCCTTGCTGTGGCTCAGAGAGGTTTCTCCTGACCGTCCTGGGGCTCTGTGCCAGCCCAGCCATTTCCACAAAGGTTATGGACTAGGGAGGGGGAGCGGGAGGAATTTCGGGAGTAGTTTCCCTGGAACAGTCACTTCATTCTCGAGGAGCTGCAAATGATTTCCCTGGCACGGTCCCAGGGGATTAATCTGAGCCATCTGAGCCCGGAGCAGGCAGAGCTGTGCCTATCAGCAGTCAGAGCAGCCAGGTTGCTGCAGCAACAGGCTGACACATGTAAAACTCCCTTTGATCGTGCCTCTGTCACACGGGAGGCTGCTTGAGAGTTAGGTCAGGTTTGGAGCTGTACTACACTTCGCCAGGCACTGGCAGTCACTGCCACGGGGCTGGGCCCTTGAAATGCTCCGGGAATAACTTCAGCAGCCCCATATGGATCACAGCTCAGCCAGGCACAGAAAATAAGGGAGCAATAAACCACCAAGAACTGTTAGCAAACCATGAGTAAGCCACCTCGGAATTCCTTCCCACAATTTGGAGGCTAAATTACAATTTCTGACCGAAATATTTTTGGTTTGGTTTGCCTGTGCTTATTTTTATTCATCTTAGATTTCAGAAAGCGCATAGGAACAGGCTTAAAAATCAAAGAGATGATCCTTGATAGCCTGTGGGAATGGGAGAGGAATGAGTAAATACCTGGTACAGGGCACAAGGAGGACGTGGAGTCACTGCTGGGCTGTTGTCACTCCGAATTGTTCAAACGCATCTTGTGTGATAAACTGTGCTTGTGCCAAACAGCTCCAAGCCCGTCTGAGAGCAAGGAGGGCTTGGACAGCCAGGCACAGGGTGGGCTCCTGGGGTGGCCAGTGCAGGGCACAGCTGGGCTGGCTCATCCCATGGAGCCCTTCCAGCTCAGCATGTGCTGTGATTCCCAGCGAAATGCCCTAACAGGGTGCTGAAGCCCAAATTTATCTGCCTGTACTTAAAAATATTAAATGCAAAATGCCACAGTGAAAGGCTGCAGTAAAGGAGGCAGAAGTCTTGTGGAGTTGGTGTGCAGTTGGGTAACAAAAGTGGGGTTTGGAGTTGCTCAGTCAACGTTAGTGTGGTGTTTCCCATCCTCTGGGCTTGCACTTCTAAATCTTGGATGTTTATAGGAAAGGTTTGAGTCCAGCTCTCTGTCCCTGTGTGAAACACAGCAGAAATGTCCTCTGAGCTTCCCAGGCTGTCCCCTGTGTCCCCCTGTCCCTTCTCTCCTCGTGGGGCTGCTCAGCTGCCCTGTGACAAGCTCTGTGCCTGAGCTTCACCCCTGCCACCCAGGCCACTCTCAGAGCTCTCCTGTAAAAATGATGTCTTTCTTCTTGCTATCTCTGATCCAACAACTTGTACACAAACAGCTTTTTGTTCTTCCGGCGCCACTTCCTTTCAGCTGTGCCAAACCACCCCAAAACCTTATCAGTGGGGCACTGCAGCTGCAGTCTGCTGTGAGCTCCTGCTTCCCTGACTGTGACTATCTCAGAAAGTCCCAAATTGTTTACTTATCTGCCAGAAACACACGCCAAAGGGAGTTCAGGCTCTGCTGCCCAAGGTGCATTTTAAATCAGGGGGAGAACTGCTTCAGATATTTCACATTACATCTCCCAGCTTTATCTGCTGCTGTAAATGATGAGGCTGCTCCATTGAGCTGCATGAAGATTCAATTTTTGAGCAGTGTTTTGTGAAGAATGGAGGTTTTTCTCTCTGCAGTGAGGAGCCTGGCTGGCTGTCGCTCTGCTGCCCAAGCCTTTCCCCTTCCCATTTCTCCCTGGGGACATGTCCTGGCACTAAAGGCATCTGCACATGGGCTGAGGGTGGGCTGCGCCCTGGACTGCAAGAGCTCTGGGAGCTGCCATCCTGCTGCTGTCATGCAGACATGCCAGCTGCCGAGGGGAAGAGGAGCTGGGGAAATGCATCCTCTGCCTGTGCAGCCCTTCCCCTTCAGCCACCCCTGTTCTGGGGTGCGTGAGGGATGTTTAAACAACCCAGCCGTGTGAAACACTCCCAGGCAGGCTCGTTCCTGCCTCCAGCCCTCTCCTCTGAGCTCTCCGTGGTGGGGAGAGCCCAGCCTGCCTTGGCTGGTTCTGTGCCCCTGGCAGAGATGAGTGGGGCTCCTTCAAAAACACACAGCACCCACGGGATCCAGCGTGGAAAACAGTTTTGTTGCCTCGTTTGGAGCTGAATTGAGTGCAGTTCCTCATAGGAATGGTGTCCCTTGGGTGCACACAAAAGCCAGAGAACAGTGGCTGGAAATGGCAGCCCAGCTCCTGGGGTGGGCACGTGCCAGGCTGGAGGACAGGATGGGAAGGGCTCCCCAAGGCCACTCCTGCCACCCACCCCAGAGCCCCCGGCAGGGCTGCCCCAGCCTGGGCACGGCACAGGCAGGAGCTGGAGCTGCTGGTGAGCCTGGAGGAGGCAGCAGGATGAGCTCTGCTGGGATTGTTCACCTGGGCACAAGGCTTTGGGATGACCTCAGCGTGTCCTTCCAGTGCATCTCCCTGCCTCAACCCTGACCCTGCTTTTCCATCCAGGTTTTGTCCTCGTGTCCTGGTGAGGAGAGGCACTGAGAGCACTTGGGAGGCATCACCCTCCCCAGTAGGGAAAATAACTGTTATTTCCCTGGCACATTTATTGGAATTGATGACTTTTAGCAAGTCCTAATAAGAAGAGTGCGAAGCTTTTAGCTGGGGCTGAGCTGCTCTGTGGTACCAGAACATCTGCACAGTGAGAACTGGGGAGTTTAAAGAATTTAAATAAGGTAGTTAAGGAGATGCGGAGCAAACTTTGCTGGGGAGCTTTAATTAATGCTAAAAATCCAGACTTTTATGTCTGCACTCATCTGTTTGCAACACCAAGAGTGTATTTTATGGCAGTTCTTGGAATGAGGCTCAATTCCTGCTAAGGAAAGTTGTGCTGACAAGCTCATGCCTTACATTTAAAATAATTTTCTACTGTTGGGAGGGCTGAAGAAAGGGGGCACAGGCTTTCAAAGATCAAAACTTGGTTCTTGTCCCATGGGAGTCGCCTTGTTAGAAACCTCCTTGACCACAGGCAGAGCCCAATGAATTCACATCCAGCTTCTCCAGGAGATTTCAGTGACAGGAGCTTTAAATTTAGTACATTTAACTGCAAAACTTCTTTCAAATCCAAGCCCTTGCTCTTCTCTGTGAGTTCTTGCAGAAAATCTGTGAGAAAATTTGGTACAAAATCATCTCTTCTGGCTCCCTGCCCTTTGTTTTAGGTGGCAGAACACTTTTTCTCAGGAAAAAAAAAATAAAAAAAAAGAACAAATGACCCAAAGACTCTTTCAGCTCTGCCTGTGCTGGAGTCAATGGAGCTGCAGCAGTTTATAGTGATGAGGTTCTGGCAAGTGCATTATTCTGGCAGAAGAGAACAGTTGGGCAATTTACTGCAGCTCATCCAAACTGCAAATGAAGGTTCTGTATTCCCTCCGTTCGAGGAAATCAGCAGGAAAAGGCCTCCTCCTATTTCTTTTGTATCTCCAGACACTGATTTTGCCAAGGTTTCCCACTTCTGCAAAGGTTTCCTTCTCTGCCTGCCTCCCTCCCCCAGCAGAGGCAGGGAAGGAGGCCCAAATTCCCTGGCTGTAGTAGGACCAGTGCTGCTGGGCGTGAGTTATTCCTGCTGGGATGGAATGAAGAGGCTGCAGTTGAAGAGCTGGGGTGTCTTTTAGCCACAGTCTCTAGAAATAACATTTTTATTTACATGCAATCCCACAGCTGGAGCAGTAAAAGCACAAACCTGTCTTTAGATGGAAAAATGTGTTATTAGGAAAGAGCCTGGCCCTGCTCTGTGCAGCGCAGCATGGATTCTGTACGCGGATCTATCAAATAGGGTCAAGCATGACACAATTCTGGTGTCATGCTGAATTGGTGCTGGAGCTAATATTGTTACAGCCCTGTTGTGGCTGACATAAAGCTGTCACTTCTTCAGGAGGGTGATTCATGAGAGACACGGGAGAATCAATGGAGATAAAAATAGGGAATGCAGTACCAGCATCCATCTCATCACCATTTTGCTCGTATTACACTGAGTAACCTGATTAGAAGGGTCATATTTAAACATCATCTGGCACAACTGCTCAGAGAAGTGAGAGTGGGAGAGGAGGAACCCAAACTGGGGAGCCTTGGAGGTGGGGAAATCCATCAGCCTGCACAGGGAGGAAAGGGGGCAGTGGGCAGCCCCCGCCATTCCCAAAGCCTGGACTCAGCTGGAGAACTACAGCCTGGCACATTCCTGCTTGGAGAGAGCCAAAGAGAAATAAAAAAGACCCGGAGTGGTGAGCAACACAAAGTAGAAAATCCCTTTTGTATTCATGCCTAGTGAATATTCAAAAAAAAAAAAAAAAAAGAAAAAAAAAAGATTCCCTCCAGAATCAGTCTCTAAATGCACACAGACACTTTTCCCTAGAAAACCTATCTGAAAAAGGGACATAAAGTGTTTGGATTAACCTTGCCCATGAATCAGCTTATACCTAGATAGCCAAAATGCAGCTTACACCTAGAATAGCCAAAACCCACCCTGCAGTCTCTGAAGATGTGCAATCAGAAGCACAGTTGCACATGAAGTCTGTGCTTTTGCTGAAGTTAGATCTGGGGGATCCTCGTTCCTGCTGGGTTCAGGGGTGGTGCTGCTCCCGTCGCAGCCATCAGAAACACAGCAGCACCCCTTCCTTCCCTGCAGCCTGGTGTGGGCACACAGCAAGGGGAAGGGCTTGGACAGCAGCTCCTGGCCCATCAGGCCCATCGGGAGCTCAGCTCTCTCTTCAGCAGAGGCAAACCTGCCAGGAAATCCGGGAGCAGGGGAAGCTCACTGGTGCTGTTACTCCAGAAGTGGGATCTGCATCTCCCCACGGCTCAGTCTGCACTCATCTCTTGGGGATGATGAGCACGAGATCAGAGAGAGAACTTCCCCTGCCCTTCTGGAGGTGCTGTTTTTCCTGGGATTCAGGATTGGAGCCCTGCAGTAGCTCTGAACTGCAGGCTCGTGATCTCCTGTCATCGTGGGCTCAAGCACTGGCTGGATACGCAGAGGGGATAAAGAGAAGGAAACAGAATGGGAAAAGTCTCAGATAAGAGGGAATTGGCAGGTTGATGATAATCTTAAGTACGTGGGAGCTGTGTTTATGCCTGGTTTTTAGTGAAACTCCAGTGCTTTCCAGCACGCCACATGCTTAAGGGATTACAGGGTGTGGGATTTAGTGCCAGAACTGTCTGGAAATCCTCAAACACTCTTCTCTCATCCTGGCACATTGTGCTGTGCCCCAAACTTGAGAGAACACCACAGTGGGAACTCAGACATCCAGCAGCTCATGGGATGTGCTCAGAAAACCTCCAGGGCAGTACCAGAATGGATTTGCAGCTAACAGGGAATAAAGGGTTTCTGACTTTCCTTTGGGGGTACCTTTGCATTAGGAGTCAAAGACTTTCAGTGTTTCTTGGCTATGGCCAGACTGTGAGGAGGACAGGGAGTTTCCTGTCTCTGGAGGTGCTAAAAGCGAGGTGAGTGGCAGTGCCCAGGCAGCTCTGAGTGCTGCTGCCAGCCTGTCACTTGCAGTCACCTTGCAGGGCTTCGCTGCCGTGCAGCAGCAGCCACAGCACTTGGGACAGACAGGCTGCTGCAGATGACAGCACCTTTACAAGGGGCAATCGTGATGGCATCGGTGTTTATCCTCTGCAGCAAGTGGATGAATCACAGCAAATGGGCTTCCCCTCCGAGCTGGAATCTGCTGGGTTATTTCTGCCCAGCCACAAATGTTTATCCAGGCACAGCCCAGCCAGAAACTCCTGCCCTCCGAGCACAAACCTGGCAGCAGGCGGGCACTGGAGACACAGATGCTCGATCAGAGGTGGTTTGGGCAGTAATTGAGAGGTGTCCCACCTTCCTGGGAGCCAGAGGTGGTTTGCAGTGTGTCAGGGTGAATGAACAGGGGTTTAACGGGGGCTCCTCCTCTTAGGAGGCCTTTGGGGGACACTGAGGTCACACACCCTGGCCAAGGGGCTGCAAGTGGGCCCAGGACACAGATCAGATTCACTGCTGGCTCGGAAACAGAAGGTTCATTTTACCCAGGTAAATACTGAAATGCAGTTCTACCTCCACACTCAGGCAGTTTGTTTTCAGAGAATAGGCACTTCCCAGAAATGGTTACATAAATCAGAAGAATTACAATATGAGCATCCTCTGGAGCTTTTTCATTTCAGTTTTCAATGTCAAACAGTGTTCAGTGGCAGAGGTTTGAAAAGATGAAATTAGAAACCCTGTAATGGAGTATTATGGAAAGATATCCCTCAAGAAAGCTCATTCCCAGCTCCTCATCCTCTGGTGTTTCGCCCATTTCCAACGAGCATGAATGCTGCATTTAATCTTATCTGATGTAATCGGAGCTGTTCTCACCCTCCCCAGCCTCCTCTTGTGCTGAATCCCCCAGCCTTCAGCTCTCAGGATCACCTTGCAGCCACAGTTCCCCGAGTTAATTATCCCTTGTAGCAAACTGCATTTCCTTTTATCCCTTTCAAATGCAGCGCTTTCCCATTTCTCCGAGCATCTGCCTGTGTCCACACAAATGAAAAGGATCAACTGGAGGGGATAATCTTCTGCCTGTATCCCTCTTGCTATTTTCTGTAGCTGCATCCCATTTTCTGTGCTCTGTTCCATCTGTTGGCTGCTCCATCCCCAAAGGCTGGGAGCCTCCGTTCCCCTCAGAATTAACTCCGACCCCAGTTTTAGTTGTGGTTAAACAAGTTGCTTCTCTGCTGAGAGGGAGGGGAAGAACCAGCTAAGAGAACAGAGGGAGGTTGTTTTTCCTTCTGGAGTCATCCTAATGGGAATTTTTTGGTCCTGAAGGAAGATTCCAAGGTTAAACAACAGCAGCAGGAATTTCACAGCTTGGGGTGTGCATCTGTGCTTTTGGTTGTGCTCTCTCTCCTCCCTTTGCCAGAAAAGGATGCCCTGAGAGGAGCAGCATCTCCTGATCTCCCAAAAAATCCCCTTTTCCCGAGTGCCCTGCTGAGGAGAAGTCTCCCCTTGGCTTTGTAGATTTTTGGACACAGCATTCAAGGTCACCCACCAAGGCAAAGAAAGTGCTCATTTTCCATGTTTAAGTCAGGACATCAGGCACAACACCAGGCTTTGCAGCCCACACGAAGTTCCCTCTTCTCCAGGTGGGCTGTCCCACCTGGCAGGCAAGGCTTCCCTTGAAAACACCCCCTGCCTTTCATTCAGCACTCTGCTGTCTGGAGCTCTCTCCATTTTCCTGTTCTGAAGGGCTTTGGTCACTTTATGAGAAAGAAAAGTTGGACTCTGGCTCTCTGTGTCCTCAGATAATGCTGTGGTAGGTATTTATGCACCTACACAAAAAAGAACAGGGACTTGCTGGTTGTCCAGTCCTATCCAGCTATATTAATATTTACCAACAACATTGCTTTTAATTCCCATGCAGAATTCTGGCAACTGCAGAGCTGCTGAGAATCCATTTTTTTACATAAAAAGAAGAGCAGTTCTTTAAATCCTGAAGGCCACATCAGGAAGCAATTCTTGGATTTGTTGTTGTGGGATTTCATGGGGAAGAGGGATAACAGCAGGAGGAATTTACATGGAAGGATTCTGGAGATCATAAGAGTTGATTATATACCTATTCCCAAAGGATTAGGTATTTAAAACTGCATTTTACAGCCCCACTGAGGCGTGAGTGCTCCTTTCTTTCCTGACAAGAGAACTGGAATGGTGAATCAGGGAATGAGTGATGGGGGTTCCTTTTTTCCCCAGGGTGGGGGGATGGCACAGCAAGGAGCAGGTTCCCTGAGGAATACACAAACATGGGGACACTCACTGCTGTGTGCCAAGGAACCACAGAATTATTCAGTTTGGAAAAGGCCTCTGAAAGAGTCGGGTTCATCCCCTCACCCAGCACTGCCCCGCCTGCCACTAACCACGCGTGCTAAAATCACCTTTATTTCCCTTGCCTTTCACTTCCCTGAGAATTACTCTGTTTTGTGGGTTCCTTTGGGTGTCAGTCACTCAGGTTTGGGAAATGTGCTGGAGCTGTTTGTTGTACAAAGGAGAGCGTCGTGGGGAAACTCTGAGATGAGAAGCTTCAGACAGAAGCTCAGCACAAGTGCTTTTGCAATGTGCAAACACATTATTCCCCCCCCCCCCCCCCAACCCTGGCTCTCTGTGTCCTCAGATAATGCTGTGGTAGGTATTTATGCACCTACACAAAAAAGAGCAGGGACTTGCTGGTTGTCCAGTCCTATCCAGCTATATTAATATTTACCAACAACATTGCTTTTAATTCCCATGCAGAATTCTGGCAACTGCAGAGCTGCTGAGAATCCATTTTTTTACATAAAAAGAAGAGCAGTTCTTTAAATCCTGAAGGCCACATCAGGAAGCAATTCTTGGATTTGTTGTTGTGGGATTTCATGGGGAAGAGGGATAACAGCAGGAGGAATTTACATGGAAGGATTCTGGAGATCATAAGAGTTGATTATATACCTATTCCCAAAGGATTAGGTATTTAAAACTGCATTTTACAGCCCCACTGAGGCGTGAGTGCTCCTTTCTTTCCTGACAAGAGAACTGGAATGGTGAATCAGGGAATGAGTGATGGGGGTTCCTTTTTTCCCCAGGGTGGGGGGATGGCACAGCAAGGAGCAGGTTCCCTGAGGAATACACAAACATGGGGACACTCACTGCTGTGTGCCAAGGAACCACAGAATTATTCAGTTTGGAAAAGGCCTCTGAAAGAGTCGGGTTCATCCCCTCACCCAGCACTGCCCCGCCTGCCACTAACCACGCGTGCTAAAATCACCTTTATTTCCCTTGCCTTTCACTTCCCTGAGAAATCTGCTGTTTCTGCCCTCTGAGAAGTAGGAAATACTGCAGATTTGCCTGTGCCAGTCCCCAGAGGGCTGTAAGGAGGCACTTGCTTGGATGAGCACGCGGAGCTGAGCCCAGAGGAGGTGTCAGTAAATCACTGCAGAGCAGCCCAGGCTGCCGTGCTGTGCACAGGGAGCTCTGCCCTGGCTCCTCTCCAGCCCTGCCTTCACTCCCCTCTTGGGATGCTGATAAAGATGCTTAATGCCTGTGTAGACAAGCCCTAACAGGATGTCTGCTGAGCAAGGTGCTGGCCAGGCACACACTCCTCAAAGGAGCAAGTGGGAAATGCAATTCCAGACTGCAGTGAAATCCAACAGCTTCCAGGTTCTGTCCCTTAATGGTGTGAAGACTGCAGAAATGGAGATGCTTGTGCCACTGGTAGCCTTGACCCATGCCAGCACAGGGTGGGTACAGAGGAAACCCTGGGGATTTGCTTCATTTCTACCACTGGAAACAGAAATTCCCCTGTACTGCAAATAGCAATAACCCTTTATTGGACACAGAAATAACCCTTTACTGAGACAGAAATAACCCTTCACTGCCTTCCTTTGTCCAACAGCTCGTTCTGATTTCTGAGACATTTCTGTCCTGCCTAGGAGGTGCATGAGGGCTCCAAGAGACAGGAGACACGCTGTGTATTTTCATTTTCCTCTCCCTGCCTCAGCTGAAAGGCTCAGGAACAATGAGCCCAATCCACACCCAATCCAGCTTTCCTTTTTTAAGGTAAATTTGGGAGTTTTCCTGCCCTGTTTGGGGGTTAGCCCCACTTCAGGGCAGCTGCAGCAGGGTGGATTTTTGAGCTTCCCAACAATTTCTCCTGCAGGCTGTTCCTGCAGGGAGCACTTGGAGAAAGGAGAGCACAAACCAGGCTGTTTGCCTTTGTTCATGCCCCTGGCCCATGGGGCTTTCCAGAGCTCTTCAGGTTCAGGGCATTCTAAAAAAAACCTCCTTTGCCCTTTTATCTTTTCCCTTGTCACAGTGTAAGATGCTGTTTTGGACATTTTGTTCTCCTTTGCTTTATAGATTTCCTAAAATAAGCTCAGAAAGGATCTGGGAGTTTTCCCTGTGGAAAATCCAGTGCAGTGGGAATGCTGGGGTGGTTTTTCCCTTGGAAGCTGTCCTGGGAAGCCTTTTGCTGCTCCCTGGGGTTCAGCCACACAGAAGCTGAAGAAATGGAAGTTTTACTCACGCCTAGAAGATTAAACCCCTATTTATATATCTCAATCCTATGAGCTGTAAAGCCCTTTTTGGCTTCTTTTTTTTTTTAATTTTTGTCTACATAGACAGGAAAAAATAATGGCTAAATAAACTAATAAAAACCCAAGCAGGCAAATAAAATACTTTGTGAGCCTCTAGAGAATACCCATCCTTCTCCTGGACCCTGCACCAGGTGGCTCAGCTCTGCCTGGCCTGATGCAGTTTTAAGCACTGAAATGTCACTTTTTAAATTTAAACTTCAATAGTTTTTCAAAAATAAGTGACTGTGGGGCAGAGAGCAGAGTGTGGCAGGTCACTTGGGGACAGTCCCTGCCCCCGGGACTGGAGTGAGGAGGGAGGGAATCCCAGCCCAAACTCTGCCCATGTCCCACTTTCAGCTCTCTGTTTTTGGGAAGTCCCTTCAGGAGCCACAGATTTGTGCCAGGATTATGAGAACAGTGGGACACAGTGCTTTTGCTGAAAAATGGCACCCTTCAATGTCCATCAGTAATCTGGGATTCTCCCAGCTGCCTCCAGCCTAAATGTGGTTACAGTTCTTCCTCCTGGGTTATTCCTTCTTGTATGTGTGCTTAGAGGTGAACATAAGTCTGCTGTCCTCACATTGAAACATTTCTTTTTTTATAAATAAGTGTATTCTGCTGTGGGAGTGTTCATCTGCTAAAAGCAGAGTTTGTTACGTTTGATTCATGCGTGAATAAATCATGAATTTGATGGTTTGTTTTCCATTTAACTCAATGCCTCCTATTTTCTGATTCCTTAGTCAAAGAAAATGAAAGAATAAATTGCTGTTTGATCTGATGGGGATAACTTTGATCGGATGAGGCATTTCCTAGAGGCTGGATCAGCCTCAGGAGACAAACTGACCACAGAGGAAGTTTGTGGGGGAACAAAGAAGCCACTTTGACAGGACTCATTTGTCAAGATCAATGGTGTGCAGCCCAGGTGGAAAACTGGTAACTGCAGGTTGTCCATGTGGAATTGTAGTGATTTCTTCTGCTGCTCTCCTAAGAAATATGAACAGTGCCAGCAGTACCTGTCCAGGCTGAGAGTTACTTTAAGTGGCAAATAAAACCTAATTCTCTGAAGAGGTTTTTGTTGTAAGTATGGATTTCACTTAATAGCTTGAACACTGAAAAATTGCCTCAGATTGCATTTTGTGTGTTGGTTCTGGTCCAGATATTTCTAAGCAGATGTGGTGCTCAAGCAAAAATTAAGTTGTTTGCTCTTTCCTGTGCTTATTTCGTTCTCCTTGTTGCCTTGTGGATGCACACAGTGGCTTTTTCAGAAGGAATGCAGCTTCTTTTCAGACATGCAGCAAATTGGGCACTTCTCTCCAAGCAAACCCCAGGGGGACTCGGCAGGGGGAAGAAAAGGCAGCCTCTGGCACAAGAATGTTTTTGCTTCTCTTTTTGGGTGTGCTGAGTGCCAGGGGAGGGGCAGTCTGCTCACATGGTGGGTTTGCAGAGCTGTTCACGTTTGGAAGAGATAAACTGTGCCCTCAGATATCCTGGATCCTGCAGGGGTGTTGGCTGCTCCGGGGGTTCCTCTGCCACTCCTTGGAGAGGTGGGAAGAGTGAGTCCCTTGGAAGTGCTGTCTAAGCAAAGCAATGGAGTCATCCATCAGGTGGAATCATTTCAATTGTAATAACTTTGAGGAAGAACTTTTTCATGGAGAAATTCCACTGGACTGCCCAGGGAGGTTTGGAGTGCCCATCCCTGGAGGGGTCCATGGAATTCCTGGATGTGGCACTCAGAGCTCTGGGCTGGGAACAAGAAGGGCATTGGGTACAGCTTGGACTTTATCTTGGAGAACCACGGAATAACTTTGGCCACATCTTCCTGGCGTTTCCCTTTCCTCAGGCACAAGTTCTTGTGAAGCTGGCAGCTTTCTCAGCCAGGCACGGGGTAATGGCATCGTTGACATATCCTGTGATGTGTGTCCAGCTCTTTCCAAAGGGGCCATCTATTTTAAGGAATTAATTTCCATTTGGGATAGTCAGAACCCTTTTAGTGTTATTTCATTGCACTCACTTGCCTTTCAGACAGTGCTCCCTGACCTCTGTAGCACTGTCCTTTGTGCAAGAATTAGATGATGTGCTGCTTAGAGCAGGAATTAATATCCTCTTCCCAAATTCCCTTCTGTGTTTTCCCCTTGCTGGTTTTGTTTCCCCCACCTTGCCCATGGTGGCACTGGCACTACAGTGGCTCATTTTGCTGTTGGAGGCATGGGATTGTTTTCCTGGTTTTGGTGGATTTCACCTGCTCCTGTCTAACCCCTGGTGCACATCCACTCCTCCCTGCTCAGCTCGCTGCCTCCAAGTGCCACTGAGCCAAGTCCTGGCACTGCACTGAGTGCTTGGACAATGAAAGTCCTTTCCCTGCCTTGCCCTGCCCTGCCTGGCCACCCTGCAGAGCCAGACCCAGCTGTCCTGTGTCCCAGTGGCCCCGCAGAGAGGAACAGAGCTGGGGCACACACACAAGGCTCCCCAGGCTCGTGCCCCTCTCAAAGCATTTCTCCAAGGAGATTTCCTGTGGTGCAGCAGAAAACATTTTTGAGTAGGAAATACCTTTCTTTTTGTAGTCATCAGTTTGGAGCTGGTGAACAGCTGGGAAGGAAACCTGAATCCAGAAAATAATTATATAGATGAATGCCTAACATGAGAAAGATCCCTTCTGAGAAATCAGGCTTTTCTTCAGTACTGCTGTGCATGCTTGCAAAGATGTGAAAATCAGTGTGCTGATGTACCCAAAGACACATAAAACAACTCTTTGTTTTCTTCCCAGAGATGTAACATCATTATTTCTGGGAGAATTTGCGTGGACAGCGCTCTCAGGGATGCACAGGGTGGGATTGCTGTGCAGGGCCAGGGCTGGGCTGAATGATCCTTGTGGGGCCCTTCCAGATCAGGATATTCTGTGATTCTGTGATCATCCAGAGCCAGGCTGGGATTTGAGGACAGTGCTGCATCTCATTGGAAAAATCTGACATGGAACAGCTCTGACCAGCTGGACCTGCAAGGCAGACCTGCAGATGTGATCCCTAAGCAGGTGTCACTCCCTTCTCCAGCCTCCCTTTTACATGGTGCACATTGTCCTGGAGTATTTAGCCACGATTCCTGCCTTGGGGGCTGGAATATCCACAGGAGAGCACTTTGGGCACCAGCTTTGGTGCCCAGTTTAGGAAGCCAAGGAGATATTTCTCCCTAAGGCTTTATCAGGCTGAGGATTTAAACACCTTAATTGCATGTCCAAACTGCAGGCTGTGAATTCTGCTCTCCTTTTGTGTCATCCTATTTCTGCCTCTCCCAGTCCCACTGCCATTCTGAGCTGGTTTAGTGGAGTTTACAGCAGAAAAATAAAATCCCAGGGAACTCCCTCCCTAAATCTTTGGAGGAAAATGAAAACAGTGATCCAAAGGTTATATTTCTCCCATGTTCTTCTGAGCTGATTTTATTTCTCTTTCTGAGGAACATGAAAGAAATGGATGAGCCACAAATTCAATCTCTTCCTGATGTTCTTATCACAGACATCTCAATGTGGTGTATTTTTTCTCATCTTGTGTTTACTGTAAAACTGGGAAGTTGAAAAGTATGAGATCTTCCCCTACCCAAAATCTCTTATGACTCCCAAAAAATAAAACTTTAATCCCAAAAAATGGATTATTTGCTCTTGTGGCAAGATAAGGAATTTCTTTGTGCTGATAAATCCATGATTGTGCATCCTACTTAATAAAAGCACAAAATAAAAATCAGTTTGCAAATGACTAGAATTCATTAAAATGTAATTATTTGTGAACTCCCCTGAACTGATGTTCCTGATGAGATGAGCTAATCCTGTGCCACTTCCAACCTGAATGGAATTGAAATGTAAAAATCAGGACTCAGGGAGTGCTTGGGGAGTTTTGGGTAGGTGCAAACCGTGAAATGATGAAACATTTCCCGGGAGTTACAGGCTGAGCCAAAAAGCCACAAAAATCTTTAGGCCTCAGAACTCCACTATAGTTTTTGAACATTTAAAACCGAATGTGATTTTTCTTCTGTGACTTAGTTAGGTGGCAGACTTCAGAGGGATTTGGGTTTGGATCCAAACTCTTGCTGTGGGATCAGCACTCTGTTTCCATGGGTGGCTCTCCGAGGGACAGACACTGATAATCCCTCTTTGCATCCCTGCCTGCTGCCCATCAAAGTCCTGCAGACAGAATAGACACAGAACAGAAATCCTGTGTCCAGAATCACTTGTTTTCTCCTCACAATCTTGGTATAACTAGGAGAGGTAAAGGCAAGAGTCCAGGCTGAGATAATTAATGATATCCTTAAATAATGATGGATTGATATCCTCATACAGAGGCTGCTTTTTTCCCCTCAGTGCAGGAATTTCCTCTTAACCTTTGTGTTTCTCTGTCCAGCTTGTGCACTTTGGTGTGTATTGCTAGAAGAAAATTGATTGTTAATCCTGGCTTAATACTTCACTCAGGTGCCTGTGCCAGTGCCTGATATGTGTTTTGGATCCTCTCTGGAGTGTGAAGATGGGCTGGGAGGTGGAGCACTGCGAGGCAGAGGAAATGGGCAGATTCTCTTCCAGAGCCTGTTGTGTGGTGAAGAGCGATGCCCTGTGCTGGAGGCACATGATGGCACTGCTGGCACTCAGCATTCCTGAGCTGCTCATTTCCTGCACGGATGAGAAGGTTCCCTGTGGGGACATGGCCTCAGCCTGCTGCTCCTGGGTGTGTGCCTGGGCTGCTAGAAAACATGGTTCTGGAAGGCAGCATATTCAGAAAACTGCCCTGCAAGGCTGTGTATTCAGAAAACAGTGCCCTGGAAGGCAATATATTCAGAATTCCCCACGTTTTCCCACTCCTGCCAGGCCATATGCACGCAGACAGTTTGCATCAGGCACCGGTGCCAATGTCTGAATTACTGCTGAAAGAGGGAATATTTGATAAAAGCAGGAAGCTTTCTGATGGCGTTTCACACCCCATCAGAAGCTCGAGGGGCAGTCACTGATGAGGTTATCCCAGATGTGCTCTTGTTCACGTTCTGCCCATCCCTGTGCCAAGGTCCCCGGCCGTGCCCAGCCTGCCCGAATCCGTCCTGAGCGTGCAGAGAGAGCTCTGAGGGTGTGGGAGGGAAGTGTCGCTGCTAGCTCAGCCTGGCAGCTCTCTGCACAGCTTCCTGACAGCTTCCAGTGCTGGAGAGGCCCTGCTGATCCAGAAATTCCTCTGCATCAGCTCCTTCTGGCTCTGCTTGGGTGGCAGGCTCCGCACTTGGAGGGAAGTGCCACCCACGGGCACTGCTGGAGTGCAGAGGAAGGACAGCGGAGTTCTGGGCTGATGCTGGGAACCTTGAGCCTCAAAAGCTGGTCTGGTGGAGAGTCTCTGCTCTAGCTCAAAACCCTGGAGAGTTTCTGCTCTAGCTCCAAACCACCTCCAGCCAAGATCCAAATGCCTTTGGCACAGTAGCCCCAGGCTTGGGCACTGACCACCTCTCCAGGAAACCTGTGCCACTGTTTAAGCACCTTCTTGGTAAAAAAATGCTGCCTAAGGTCATGTCCAAAAACTTCCCCTAAACTCCTGAGTGCCCTTGCAGCCCCCAGCTGCCAGAGCTGGCTCCCTGATCTCCTGGAATGCCAAGGGTGCCAGAGCAGGGACGTGCAGGGGCTGTGACCTGCGGCAAAGCAGAGACCCAGGGGCTGGAGTTCTGTCACCTGAGCGTGTTTATGTTATAAAATTCGGGCCAAGAGAGTGTCAGCACAGTTAAATCAACCCCTGCACTGACAGCTCGTGGGGCTGTGCCTGTTTACCCCGCAGCAGGGATCCACAAGAAGGAGGGAGAGACAATATTTACAAGGACCTGGAGGGACAGGACAAAGGGAACAGCTTCAATCTGTTGAATTGAAGAGGGAGGGGAGGGATGGGATATTGGAGTGGAATTCCTGGCTGGGAGGGTGGGCAGGCCCTGGCACAGGGTGCCGCAAAGGGAACAGCTTCAATCTGACAGAGGCAGGGGAAGGATGGGATATTGGGATGGAATTCCCTGCTGGGAGGGTGGGCAGGCCCTGGCACAGGGTGCCCAGAGCAGCTGTGGCTGTCCCTGGATCCCTGGCAGTGCCCAAGGCCAGGCTGGACAGGGCTTGGAGCAGCCTGGGACAGTGGAAGGTGTCCCTGCCATGGCAGGGGTGGCACTGGATGGGCTTTAAGGTGCCTTCCACCCAAAACCTTCCATGACTCCATGATTTCCCACGGTCATTGTGTGTTGGCACAATGTCTGGCCCCAGAGCTGCCACGGGAGCAGGTCCAGGTTTTGACCCAAAAGATGCAGCTGAGTGCTCTTTGTGAGTCTCTTTGAGTCTGAAACTTCATTTTATCTGTGGGGTGGTTTTAAGCATTCTGGATGAACGCTCTTGTGTACCGTGCCCAGTGATTCCTTGCTATTCCAGCACCATAATAACAAGGTTTATTATGTTCTTACCCAGCGTGTTGTGACATTATTGCAAAATTATTGTTTTGTTTCTCCTAAACTCAAGATTTCTTTGTAATGGTAATAATAATAAAAGACATACAGGCTGATGAATTATCCACCATGTCAGACTGCAGCACAGAAGAGTCTGAAATAGCTGAGAGAGTAAAACAGAAAAATATCTCAATTTACGAGTGGAACACTAACACGCACTAAACTTTTGCTGCACTATTCCTCATCTGATTTTTAGTTTTCTCTTCACAAGCAGACAAGACTTACACTTCCCAGGTGATAAATCTTAACCAGATTAAAGGGATATTCAGCACAGGCCTTTGGAAAGCACAAACTGTGGGGTTTGTGCAGGCCAGGCTCAGGGAAAAGCACTGCTCCTCAGTCTGGTAAGAAATTTCCAAATGAATAAACAATCACTGCTGGTGCACAGGTAGGTAACAGCTAGCTTCTTGTAGGATGTGTCAGGATAACCTGGCATGAGCTGCTGCTGCTGGCCACTGCAGTGAGTGTGTTTCGCTGTGCAGCTCAGGGGAGCTCTACAGCTGCAGCTGCTGCAGCTGGGGTGGCTGTCCTTTGTTTCCATTTACACCCGAGGGTGGCTGAAGGCAGGGTGAGAAATGTGCACTGGTGTCTGCTTCCCACCTGAGGAGAGGCTCTCTCACCTGGGCTGTGGGAAGGAGGAGCAGGAACAGCAGGGAGAGGCTCCAGGGCTGGACTGCTCTGGTTCTCATAGGTGTGGGTGCAGCCCCACCTCTGCCAGGGACAGTCCCCACCTGGGATCCAGTTCTGGGCAGGAACCCTCCTGGCTGTGGGGTTTGTGTGAGCAGGAACTGTCAGCTGTGCAGTTTGAGGATGGATACCCTCAAAGCCTTAAATCTTTCCTGCTGGGGAGAGGATTGGAGTCTCCACCTCAGCCCCTGTGGTGCTGGTGCATCACCTGCCTTCCACCTCTGCAGGTAAATTCCCATGGACATGAGCAGCATGGATAGGTGAGAACTGCTTGAAGAAATTCCTAGGTAAAGGTGGGAGAATTAATTTCCTGGCAAATATATCTGTCTTCCAAAAGGAACCAGGTGAGGTTTAAGATCCCTTTCTGTGAAAAAATTCCTCCTGGTGTCCAAAAAATAACTTATGCAAATCCACTTCCCTTCCTACTCATCTGCCATATGCTCCCCGTCCTCCCTGGATCCCTCTGTGCTTGCCCGTGTGCAGAGCTAACAGCAATCCTCACTCTGTGCTCCAGAATTGGGAAGACAATTTAGCTTTGATTAATTCTAGCAGCCAGTGATTGCAGAACATGCATGGGGACAGCTAGCCTCTAATCTGTGTTCAGTCCCAAAGTTCCCAGCACGGAAATACTCATCATTATCTCCCCAATTGCACAGGAGGAAATGCTCTCTGATTATGGGGGAAATAACTTTATCAGTTGCAATTGGGAAGGTAATGCTTAGTGTTATCACACTGGAATGAAAAGCTTCTTTTCTGTGCACACATCCTTGAGGATTGTAAGAGAAAAAGGCCAGGAAAATCTACAGGTTCTTTCTTCCTTTCACCCCTCCTCTTCCAGCTTGTCTGGTGTCACAGAACACTGTGGATGGGTGGATCTTTGATCACCTGATACCCGTGTTAAAAAATGATCAGGCTTTTAGGTGCACCATCCCTCCCACATGGAATTTCAGAGTGGCCACCTCTGCTGTGCCTCCATGCACATCCTTTCTCCAAGTCTGAGCCATCAGGTTCTGTTCTTCCTGAAGATTACTGCAGTTAATCGCAGTGAGAGTGAAAGTGCCGTTACCTCTGATGATGGAAACGTTCACAGTGGAGGTGTGGTGAAGCCCCCCAGGGCTGTGTCAGATTCACCCAGAACAAAGCAGCCTTCTCCTGTCCCAAGCTCTCTGTGCGTTCTGAGGCTGGGGGGTTTCTCTCCTGCCCCTCATCATTGTTGTAAGCAGCCAAATTCTGCCCTCAGCTCCCTCTGGGCAGCCCTGCTGCCTTCCAGGTGTGTCCAGGATGTACAACCTGGCTGGGACCGAGGGAATCTGCAAAGGCTTCTCCAAAGGCACGGGCTGGGAGGGATGGGCTCATGGAATATTGCATTAATTGCAGAATGTCCTGCTGCTGCTGCTGCTGAGCAGGACCCAGCTGTGCTGGCTGAACTTCTGAGGGGGGACAAAATACTCAGAAGGAAAATATCAGCTGAAGTAAGTGGGACACAGTAATTGCAAGGCTTTGATCTGTTCTTACAGCCTATTTGAACTGATTTTCTTAGCAACACTTCTCCCTAAGCTGGGGTTTGGTAAAATGAGGAGTTGCTGGAGCTGCTGGTGATTTACATTTGCACGGCATCTTTTCTGTGTCTCTATTAAAGAAGGCATTTTGAAGTGTCCCAAGTGGTTCAAGCACCTGATTAAGAGACTCAGAAGTGCTAAGCAAAAGTAAACTCCAAAAATCACGTCACAGAGGAAAATGAAGGATCTATTAAAGGCAGCTTAATTTTTAATAAAAGTTTTAATTACTTTTTCTTCCACTATGTCAACACTACCAGAGGAAATCCAAAGCCTCACCTCCTTGTGTGTCCTTTCAAAAAAAGACCTGCAAAGAATCATTTTTCTCCTCTGTGAGAATGGAGTACAGATCAAGTTCAGTAAAACTTGTCTCTGATCAGACTGCAATAATTTCTCCAAATGGCTCTATAAATTAAAATATTTGTTCTGTGTTGAGCACCAAGGGAAGACAGATTGTAGCTCATTCACTAGGAAAGGTCAGCAGACCCAAATGAAAATGCAAAAACATCAATTGTTTCCATTCACTAATCACATATAATTGGTCTGGCTCACCTGAACTAGAACACATTTGTTATTATAATGCATAATTAAGGTTCTTTTCATTTTGCTGCTTTCCAGATGCAATTATCTTTCTTTTAACAAATGCAGAGAAGGAAACTTCTTGTAAAACTGAAGATACATTTGACAAATTAGGATAATTAAGAAAATGTCCCTGAAAGAGGAAGAACTTTCTAAGTAGGAACACTGTCAGTTCCCAGTACTTATTGCTGTCCTTTGTGACTTCCATCGACAGAAGAAATGCTGATTTACGTGCGGGATGGAAGTGTCCAAATCAGCAGGGCTGGAACATGAACCTCTTTGTTTTGCTCTTCCAATGTTCTCATGCTTTCATTTTACCTTTAGAAGAAGAGATTTTCCCTCTTCTTTCCCCCATTTCTCGAGCACAGAGTGTCCCCAGCCCTGCTGAGTTGTCCCAGTGCCACCCCCTGCTCCCCAGTCCCCCTGGGCAGTGGCAGGGACGTGCGAGCGGCACAAAATGGACTCAGGTGAAAGATGAGGTTCCTTTGGGGAGCCAGTAGGGAAAAAAGTACAAATTGCACCTCTAAATGAGGTCAGACATTGGGGCAGAGGGTTTTGCTGTCAGGCTTTTAGTGTGGGTTGGGCTTGAGCCCCTGAACCAGAGGCTCCTGACCCCAATTGAACATCCCAGGGTTTCTGCTCCTCTGTCCAAATTGCCTTCTGGAGATATGCACATGTGCTGCACACAATATGTGCAATAATCTATTAAATACATAAAATGCAATAGAAATCTGTGCCTGTGGGCTCCTGGGAGCCAGAACAAGCCGCTGGTGCTGTCCCTGCAGTCCCCTCTAGGGACATGCAGGGAGATGAAACCATGACAGGACAAGGACACAGCCTCCAGCTGGGCCAGGGGAGGCTCAGCTCGGGCATCAGCAGGGATTTCCTCATGGAAAGGGTCTTGGCAGGGGCTGCCCAGGCAGGTTTGGAGTGCCCATCCCTGGGGGTGCCCAGGAAAGGCTGATGTGGCACTCAGTGCCCTGGGCTGGGCACAAGGTGGGGATGGGGCACAGACTGCACTCGCTGATCCTGGAGGGTTCTCCAGCCTGGGTCATGCTGTGAAACTCTACAAAGGAGATCTCCTGACAGAAGACATTTGTTCCTCAAAGGTGGATGTGTCCCTGTGCAAGGAGGGACATGAGGGCAGTGGGAACAGGGACATCTCTCCCTAAATTCCAGCCAGCTGCTCCCTGCCACCCCATATTTGCAATATCAACACAGCAGGTTCAGTTAAACCCCACATTCTGAACAAGCTTGCCTCTTTCTGGTCAATAATTTTGCCTCTTTCTGGTGCATAATTACTTCCTGTAACTTAAAGCTGATTTTAAATAATGATGTTAAAGTCAGTGATGGGATAGAGGCTTATTAGTATCTTCAGGGATCTAAGATTAAAGATTTTAATATTAAGAAAATGCATGCAGTCATTAATGTGTTTTTGAAGTGTAAAGCCTGTCTAATCTAATTTACTATATAACAGTATGAGCTATAATTTTGACTAATTAAATGTCTCTAATCTTTTTGCTAGCTTAAGCTTCGATTAACCAATATTTACTTTATTAGGATAAGATTAAACACCTCAAGAAAAATCTTTAAAAAGTTGAACATACCAATTTCCATTGGAGCAATGGAGCACAGGGAAGCCAAGATCCATTTTAGGGAACCAAAATGTGTTCAAAGATTGAGCACACCATTTCTCTAACAGTCACTATTAAGCTGGTAAAATTAATTCAATAGAATGTTGTAAGCACACTGCTTTGTAATGCAGAATTTAGGGTGCAGGAAAAGCAAATTGCTTTATTCTGGTGTGTTTGTGCAGCTCACAAAGCGAGGCAGGTCTGAGGCAGGTGGAGGTTCACCTTCTGTGGGTTCTCAGTGCCAGCCAGAATGAATAATAACTATTTCTGTGTGCAAACAGGAGGCACTGCAGGGAGACAATGCAGCGTGACTGGAAGGCAATTTATTGAACCGCTCAGCGCCGTTAAGTGCAGAATGAAAGTTGCATTTACAGGCCAGGGAATGCATCAGACAGGACAGGAGATCACAGTGGTAAACAAAGGAGACAGCAGAAGATTCTGCACAGAGACAGCAGAGGCATCTGAGCACAGCCCTGCCTCCAGACGGGCCTGCCAGCAGATATTTCACACTCGGGGCTTGTCAAACACACCTGTCCTCTGGGTAATGAAATACCCCCACAGCAGCACAAACAGGATTGAAACAGCACCAAAGGGAGGCAAGCGCCTGGAAATCATTGCCTGTCCTTCCTGCTGAGGGATGAGCCCGCAGGAACTCAGCTCCCCTTCCCAGCAGTGCTGGGAGTGCTGAGTGCTCCTGTCCCTGCTCCTGCTCCTGTCCCTGCTCCTGCTCCTGCTCCTGCTCCTGCTCCTGCTCCTGCTCCTGCTCCTGCTCCTGCTCCTGCTCCTGCTCCTGCTCCTGCTCCTGCTCCTGCTCCTGCTCCTGCTCCTGCTCCTGCTCCTGCTCCTGCTCCTGCTCCTGCTCCTGCTCCTGCTCCTGCTCCTGCTCCTGCTCCTGCTCCTGCTCCTGCTCCTGCTCCTGCTCCTGCTCCTGCTCCTGCTCCTGCTCCTGCTCCTGCTCCTGCTCCTGCTCCTGCTCCTGCTCCTGCTCCTGCTCCTGCTCCTGCTCCTGCTCCTGCTCCTGCTCCTGCTCCTGCTCCTGCTCCTGCTCCTGCTCCTGCTCCTGCTCCTGCTCCTGCTCCTGCTCCTGCTCCTGCTCCTGCTCCTGCTCCTGCTCCTGCTCCTGCTCCTGCTCCTGCTCCTGCTCCTGCTCCTGCTCCTGCTCCTGCTCCTGCTCCTGCTCCTGCTCCTGCTCCTGCTCCTGCTCCTGCTCCTGCTCCTGCTCCTGCTCCTGCTCCTGCTCCTGCTCCTGCTCCTGCTCCTGCTCCTGCTCCTGCTCCTGCTCCTGCTCCTGCTCCTGCTCCTGCTCCTGCTCCTGCTCCTGCTCCTGCTCCTGCTCCTGCTCCTGCTCCTGCTCCTGCTCCTGCTCCTGCTCCTGCTCCTGCTCCTGCTCCTGCTCCTGCTCCTGCTCCTGCTCCTGCTCCTGCTCCTGCTCCTGCTCCTGCTCCTGCTCCTGCTCCTGCTCCTGCTCCTGCTCCTGCTCCTGCTCCTGCTCCTGCTCCTGCTCCTGCTCCTGCTCCTGCTCCTGCTCCTGCTCCTGCTCCTGCTCCTGCTCCTGCTCCTGCTCCTGCTCCTGCTCCTGCTCCTGCTCCTGCTCCTGCTCCTGCTCCTGCTCCTGCTCCTGCTCCTGCTCCTGCTCCTGCTCCTGCTCCTGCTCCTGCTCCTGCTCCTGCTCCTGTCCCTGCTCCTGTTCCTGCTCCTGCTCCTGTTCCTGTTCCTGTTCCTGCTCCCTTACCCTACCTTGGATTTCTTAGGAAGGGAAGGAGCAGAAGAGAGGACTTTCCCCCCCTCTTTCCCCCTCTTCTCCCCACTGCCCTCTGAGAGCTCAGTTTTTAATCTGAGCCTGCTGGGATGGGAGGCTGCTCCAGCAGTGCCTTTGGATTATTCACTGACAGCCACATCTCCTGTGCTGGCTGTGTCCTTTCCCTCCTTTTGTACCACACCACCAAAACTGGGATTAGAAGGAGAATCACTGCTCTTGCAGGCTTTGTTTTGCTCTCTGATCGAGCCTTTCTGGCCATCCCCTGCCCCAAAGTTGGATTTTCCCTCCTCCTGGGCGCCTTGGCAGCTGTCTCTGCTCACCTTTCCGGGATGTGCAGGTGATGGGGACTGTGTGCCGTGCTCCTGGGGAGCTCTCAGCAGGAGGTTACACTTTCTAGGGGATGGAGCACCCACAGAGTCCATTCTCCTTGCTCGTGGGAGCCCAATCCAACCAGAGTAAATTTCCACACAAACACCAGTCTCCTCCAACTTTGTCACTTTCTCTAGAGGCTGCACTTTGTTCCAAAGGGAACATTCCGTTTTGGAAGCAGCTGTGGAAGCACAGTGGCACTCCAAGGGAAATCAGGCTGCTCCCTGCCCTGTCCCCATCTGGCTCTGACTGCACAGAGCCCAGCTGGAGCTGCATGGTGTGAGAGGTGCAGAGCAAAGCCAAGCTTGCCAGGAGGGGAGGGATTCATGGAGAAAGGAGATCTGGGAAGAGCCAGTGGTGCTGGCAGCCCCATCCCACCCCAGAGCACCCTGACACAGCATCCTGCTCCTGTTCTGGTGCACCTCCTGGTGAAAGGCAAACTCACACCCACTTCTGGCCTCACCAGATCCAGGCTTCCAGCAAAAAGTGCTTCAGAACACTGGCTGCGTCCAGGTGGTGTGTGTTTGGTTTGTTTATTTGTTTGTTTGTTTGAAATGTGTGTTTTCACATCTGCCCTGCCTGTGTTTGTTCTGTTTGGGTGTTCTCTGCAGGCAGCACTAACCTTGAAAAAATCCTGGAATGGTTTGGGTTGGAAAGGACTTAAAGCCCATCCAGTGCCCCCCTGCCATGGCAGGGACACCTTCCACCATCCCAGGCTGC